>NC_060271.1:36204964-36255722 GCF_021613505.1 Equus quagga
GATGGACAGATGGATGGATCATAGATGGATGATGGACGGATGATGGACACATGGAGGGATGGATGCATGAATGATGGATGGATGAATACAACGGAAAAACAAGAGGAAAAGAACTAGAGGACCTTACCCACTCCCAGTCGCCCACCCCCTCAGCGAAGCAGGAGGAAGCTGGATGCAGTTTCTCTGCTAATTGGAAAATCCCTGGCCAGGATTCCAGGAAATCAGAGAAGAATATGCTGACTTTTGGGAGATGGAAAAAAAGAGCACCATGTGGGTGATGAACTTTGAGATAACGTAATAAAAGCAGCAGCGGCGTAGTCTTATCAAGCACACACCCCTTCCCAGAAACCACCACTTTGCAGGGAATTTCGTCTGCTCAATCCCAAACCACATGTCTCTGAATCAGGGGCAGCCACACAATGTGCCCAGTGTAGAAGCCCCTGCCCTGTGGCTCCAGGATTGGGCTAGGAGTAGAGCTGTGCCGGGCCCTGGGGTTTGGTGGGAGCCAAGCCCGACCCATTCTCTGGGTGCTATCTCAGGTTCTGGAGCACCCACCAGGAGCCTTCGGCTTTAGGGGACTTGTGCTCCAGTTAATCTAAGAGATCTCACGCTGACCCACAAACCCTCATACCTCGTGAATCCTGATCAGCCAGATTTAGGGGAGGCATTGGTGTGAAGCAGGCTCCCCTACTCCCCAGTATTCCCTTGCCAGAGCCTAGGGCTTCCAGTGTCCTGCGGGGAAAGCAAGGCTCCGAGCTGCAGAAACCCAGCAGCACCAGGAGAGCAGGCGTTGATATGGCCCAGCTTTGTAGTTTCCAGGGCAACTTTAAGAAAGAGGAAAGACTGGAAAGCCCCCCGTCCTCCCTTCCACACCTGGGGACACCGCTCGTCCGTGTGGAACGTGGCACTGAGGTCCCCGTCCGCCCAGGGAGGCATCCTGTCATGCTGCAGACTTAGCTGTTTGCCGGAAACGGGGATTTGGGGTGGCACTGGTACAGGGACATGCCCTTGCTTTCACTGAACACCTACTATGTGCCAGGCCCAGGGCTGTGCCTGGGATAACGCATAACCCTCCTAACACCTCAGCGAGTTGGTACTGTTACTTTCCTTTTCAGATGCTTAAACTAAGACCGAGTGACCTGCCCAGGTTCACCATCCGACAGAGCTGGGATTGGAACCCGAAGTCCCTCCTTTTTCCACTAACAACAAGGTGGAAGGGACCTCAGCTCTCCCCACAGCTGGGCAAACGTTGGCGTCTTGGGTTTAATCCAAAATCGGCCAGACAGAACACGAGAGGGAGTTTTGGAGATCGCTCCCGTCTTGGCCAGTCCCCGTGTGTCAGGAGCAAACTCAGGCCTCCCCCACATTCCTGCGCTCCCCCTGCTTTGCAGCCGTGTGGGGAGGAGGCAGAGCTGGCAGGGAGCCCACCCACGTGAGCAACTGGGAGACTTTCAGAGCTGGAAGGGCCCCAAGGAATGACCCAAGCCAACCCCCTCCGTTCACAGAGGGGGAAACTGAGGCCTGGAGAGGGCAAGGGATTTGCTCAAGGTCGCACAGGGAGTGAAGAACAAAATGGGAGCAGAGGCAGCCTCCTGGCTCCCGGCCCGGGTCCCCTCCCCACCCCAGCCCGTCTCAAACAAGCCATGACGCTGGAACCCTTTAGATCAGATAGAACGAACGGGTATCAGATTTCTTCCTGACGCTCAGAAGGAGAACCGGGGAAAGGGTGAGATGAGGAGGCAGGAGGTGGGCAGGTGCCCCCTAACCCCGCTGCCTGGCTCCGTCTGCCAGGGCATCTCTGTGCAGAGGCTGAGCCCGGCTTGGCTGGCCAGGAGGAGGGGTCAGGGTTACCTGCAGAGCAGGTCCCAGCGTGGCCAGGAGATCTCCCTATCTTCCTGGTCCCCTTGGAACAAGGGCTGCCTCTGTCCCTGGGACAAGAAAGGATGGGGGAGGGATCCCCTCTCCTTCTGCTGAAGGGCGAAGTGGGAGGAGTCGTGAGCAGGGAAGCCAAGGACTCACTTGGTGGCAGCGCCACCCCACCTGCCCTGCCCCGCCTGCTAAGCTCCTGGGGACCTGCTCCCTGACCACCTTGAATCTGCTTACTGCTCCGGTCCTGGGGACCCTGGGGAGCCCCATCCCCAAGGAGCTGTCTTTCATCATGGTGGGGGGTGCTCATTTCTGGGAACACGCAGACCAGGTTCACATCCCTGCTTCCCCACCTACTGGCCCTGTGACCTCAAGCGGGCGAGTCACTTCCCCTCCCTTTGTCTCAGCTTCCCTGCTCTAGAGCCCAGCTTGTGTTCCTGCAGCCCGAGGGCGTTGTGGGATTAAATGCCAGGCTATCCCCGGCACAGAGGGGACTGGAGAAGCTGCTGGGCAATTGCCTCTCTTCATACTACTTCTCTGCGTGCATACTGTGTCAAGGTTTTAAAGGCATTTCCAGCCACGACTGTAATACATAGCCCTCGGTGAGAACACAGAGAAGAAACCATCAGCCCCTGCACCCAGATGGGGTGATGCAAGCCCTGGGAGGCTGAGTGGCTTGCCCAAGGTCCTGTAGTATTTAGAGACAGAACAAGATCAGAACCTATGGTTCACAAGTCCCACGGAAGCCCAGCCCAGCCCAGCCCAGCCCAGCCCAGAGGCACCAAGTGGGAAGAGCTTGAAATCCAGAGTCAACAGGGCAGGACCCGGTCTTGCCTGTGACATGAACTCAGCATGCAACCTTGGATGGTGACTCTGGGAGATGTGAGCTTTCAGACTGAGGATTTCAGTGCCATTGGCTGGCTGTGTGACTCTGGGCGAGTGACTTCACCTCTCTGAGCCTCAGTTTCCTCATCTGTGAAATGGGGGTTGTCAGGAGGACTAAAGGATCCATGGCATGCAGGGTGGCTGGCACAGAGCTTAGCATGCAGTGAGTGCCCCATAAATGGAAATGTAGGAATGGTGGCTATACCAGTAGTCAATATCGCTGTTAGTATCGTTATTATTACTAGGAGGAGAGGACAGAAGGGAATCACCCTGAGAGCCTCTTGCCCACACGACTGTCCTGGAGAGGAAGCCTTGAAACGAGACACCAGGGACTCGTCTCACCTTCTAGGTGGCAGGGATGTGAATGGGGCCAGACCAGAAGCCCCCCTGAGGACCCCAATCCCACTATCCGAGGAGACCCAGCTGGAAGTACTGGGGGCATTACTCCCAGAGGAGTTCAGCCTTCACAGGGACAGAAGAGAGGTGGTGGCCCCCCGCCGATCCTCAGGAGACCCTAACTCATGGGCCGAAAGCTGGGGAAGCAGCCACTTCTGTTCCAGATGAACCAGGATCCTCTGGAGGAAAGGCCCCTGAGAGAGAGGCTGGCCTGGCGTGCAGCACACTCTGTTAGGAGCCAGGAGGGAGGGCCTGACTCTCTGCCATCTCTTAGCTGTGTGGCCCCAGGCAGGTCACCTCACCTCTCTGAGCCTCATCCCTCCTCTCTGGGGACCATCATTATGGGGATCACAATTCGTGCCCTTCCCGCTCCCCAGGCTAGTGCGAGATCCATCAGGACAATCGACGTGGACTTGCTTTGTAAACTGTCAAGCACCTTAGGATGAGGCACTGCCCTTGTTCATCACCAAAGGACCCTTTGTTGGGGCCGGCCCCGGGGCCGAGTGGTTAAGTTCACGTGCTCTGCTTCGGCGGCCCAGGGTTTCGCCGGTTCGGATCCTGGGCGTAGACATGGCACCGCTCATCAGGCCATGCTGAGGTGGCGTCCCACATGCCACAACTGGTAGGACCCACAACTGAAAATACACAACTGTGTACTGGGGGGCTTTGGGATAAAAAGGAAAAAATTTTTAAATCTTGGAAAAAAAAGAAGGTTTTAAAACAAAATAAAGGACCCTTCATAGACGGACAAAGCAAGGTGCGGCACAGCAGAGGCCACTCCAGAAGGTGATAATGGAAAGAAGCAAACAGACTCAGGCCCCAGGCCCCTCCTGCTCGCTTTGCCGTGCCCACCCAACCTCCTGCCTCCCAGCCGGCTGGACTCCATGGAAACCCCTGACAGCGGTGTCTGGGGTTGAAATCCTGGGACAGCTGCTTTTAACCCTCCTTCAGTCGCTCAACAGAGACCACCCTGGAAGTCATTACCCGTTTGTCCTGGACTCTGCAGCTGGGGGGCTGCATGAGGCAGAGGGTGATCTGACACAGAGCTGAAGCAGGTTAAGGGAGAAAAGCATCAACAGTGACATTTGTGGCCCCAGGACCCTGGGAGGCCAGCCAGAGGGACACACAGCCATATAAATGTCTCCCTTACAACCTCAGCCTCGCTGGGCCCAGGCAGACCCCGACCCCGCAGCCCCATTCTCACAGGGCAGCAGAAAAGCCAAGGAGCAAAAAGCTCGGTCAGCTCTAGAACCACACTTGTCTGGCTTCAAATCTCAATTCCCCTTTTTCAAGCTGTGAAATCTTGAGTTAGTTACTTACCCTCTCTGGGCCTGTTTCCTCAGCTATAAACAGGAATGATAATAATAATACTTACCTCATAGGGGTGTTGGGAGGATTCAATGAGTTAATACATGTAACATGCTTCGTTTGCAAAGTGTCTGGCACAAAGTGGGCACCAAACAAGATTTCTATCATCATTCACCAGACATCAGCCACACAGATGAAAGAGGCTGCCCCCCTCCCAAAGCCGTGGGCGCTCCATCACCGGAGATATTCAAGCTGTGGCTAAACAGCCACCTGTCAGGGATTCACAGCCCGGGCTGCCTGAGTGACCTTTAAAATGCTTCCAACAGCGAGCCCATAACGTCACGCCTGTAAAATTGTGCACGTGGCACTCCTCCCTCCAGCTGGGCAGGGATGGCAAGAGATGGGAGTGGGCTATGGGGATGGGAGAAGGCTATGGGATGGGAGAGGGCTGTCGGGATGGGAGACAGCTATGGGGATGGGAGGGGGCTGTCGGGATGAGAGGGGACTGTTGGGATGGGAGGTGGCTGTCGGGATGGCGGGGAGCAGGGTGGCGCAGAAGCAGAGGAGCAGACGCTGAGGAGCATGGAGGGAGCCCTGGGCAGGACTCGGCAACCTGTTCTGGCTTCCAGCTCCCGCTCTGCCACCAATTCCCCGTGTGACCTTGAGTGCCTCCCTGTCCTCTGAGCCTCAGTTTTCCCAGCTATAAAACGATGCCATTGAACTAGGTGTCCTTTGAGGCCATCTGAAGCTGCAACCATCAAACCCTGTGACCCTAGGAAGGGAGTGGGGCAAGTTCCCACCGCACGCACACCCCCACAAGGCTCCCTCTGCCTTCCTCGCCCCACATGCCCTGACCTGCCCCACAAGGGGGCCACGAGGCTCAGGGTCTCCCCCACTGAAGCTCCCAGCAGAGCTCTCCTCCTGGAGCCCAGCACCAGGCATCCCCAAGCCCCACTGTCCCCTGGGAGGGAGCAGGGTGTCCGTCCCTGGGCCTGGAGCCCAAGGGTGTCAATGATGGTGAGACCCCCCCCCCAACCCCCAATGACCTCCAAAGGATCCTCCTGCGACTCCGCGAGGGAGAGAGATGCTTAAAAACCCAAACACTGACCTGGATTCCGTGCAGTCCAATTCTGCCCTCGGGGAGAGGAGCACAGAGACGGGGGCAGGCCCCACCGGCAGGGAAGGGTTCCGTCTGTCGCAGCAGCTGGCAGGGCGGGCAGGAGCCCAGGAGTCGAGTCCACCAGCTCCGCGTGCTGGGCGTACAAGGGCCCCAGTGCGTGAGTCACTCACCTGACAGACCTGCCAGGCAGCAGGACAGGAGGCGGCCCCGGCCGCCCACAGGAAGGCTAGACTGAGTCAGGGCTGGGCCGGGCTGGGCCATCCATCAGCCAGGCCTGGGAGGACCAGGAAGTTGCCGAGGGGGAGGAAGGGAGGAGGAGCGCCAACAAAAGTGGGGGCCTCTAAGAGGGGAGCCGAGCGGAGGGGCTGAGCGCCGATGGCTGCCAGCTGGCCCAGGAAGGGGCTGGGCACGGGCACAGGGGAGGGTCACGTGGACTACGACCCTTTAACCAGAGAAGGTGGAAAAGAACATACTTTGAAGTCAGAAAGTTTCAGGTTTGACTCCCTGACCTTTCCAGCATGGCCTCGTCTCTCTGAGCCTCAGTTTCCCCCTTGTTCCACTGGAGTAATAATTGGTCCTCTATGGCAGGGTTCTCATGAGAATTAAATCAGACTGTCAGGACAGGGCTCCGGAGTCCCGGCTCCCAGCGGGTAGACAGTGACGGTGGCTCTGATCACAAACACGCCATTTCAGGGGGGCAGCCCGGGGCGCTGAGAAGCCCGGCCCTGTTTGCATTCTTATTGTCCGTGTTAACCACCCCTAGATTTTAACCAAACATCTGCTGAGTCGACTAAGAGCAGAAGTATCTCGACATCAGGAAGAAGTCATTTAACCACAAACACTTACTCTGCCCTTACCGTGTGCCCCTGGGAACCCAGGAGGGGCTCTCAAAACACCCACAGACAGCAGTTTGCAGGTGGACACGTGGATTTCACACCAAACCCGGCGTGAGCCCTGCTCCCCTTTCTGCTACAGGACCCTGGCAATCAAGCCTCACGGTCTTCCATCAAGGGTCAGCAAACCACCTCAGGCCAAATCCGGCCCATCAATTGTTTTTGTAAATAAAGTTTTACTGAAACACAGGCACGCCCATTTGCTATTGTCCACGGGAAAGACAACAGCAGAACTGAGTAGCGACAGAGACCACAGGGTCTGCAAAGCCAGAACTATTTGCCATTTGGCCTTACAGAAAGAGTTTGCTCACTCCTGCCTTAGATGTCGATACTAATAATAATGATAATCCTGGTTTTGGCTCTTTCATATTTTATACACTAAAAACCTCTCCATGCTTAGTTTCATATAAGCCTCACAACAAAGTGTCCCCCTTTTTGCAGAGAGGGAAACTGAGGCTTCTGAGAGATAAATAGCTTGCCCAAGGTCACACTGAGAGCACAGATGTATTCTCAAATTATGGGCTGATGGAAACCAAGGCTTCTGGCCCCACGCGTTACCCAAGCAAGCACAGGCCTGACGCACTCAGGGTTTAGCCAGCCCTAGAAGGGTTGAAAATTCTGCCCCAGGGAGAGAGTAAACATCTGCCTGATTCACTGCAATCCCACCCTGGAGGCTGTGACCTTTGGTCCAGAGTCAGACTATTTCGGTTTGCTCCTGGCTCCATTCTGAGCCAGCTGTAAGGTGGGAACACGAGCTGTGAATTCAATGAGATCGCGCCTGTAAAGCCCCTAGAACAGCATGGGGCAGGCGGAAGCTTCCTTGTCGTTGTTACGAGGGCTTGAAGTGCAAGCAAAGAGGAAGGAAGGAGCAGCCAGCCACTCTGCCTGCAGAGGTGACAGAAGGGGAGACCCCTCCATTTGAGAGGGCCTGGCCAGAGTCGGGAGGGACCGTGCCTGGTTCCAGGGGGCCTCGCTAGGAGTGATGCTGTCGGCTACCACCTCCCTGGCCTTCATCCCTGCGCCCTCCCTTAGCTCTGGCCCGGGGAGTGGCTGCCCCTGTGGGGAGGCTGTGCTCTCGTTCCCAGAGCCGCACCCCGGAGGGCCCCTGCTTTGCCCACCTCGCTCACCCAGAAGGCCAGGCTGGGGTGCCAAAGGTCATGGAGGAGTGCGTGGGGGCCAGAGTCGCCCTTGGTGGGGTCTTTTGGAAACCTGCACCAGGTCCCATCTTCTGAAGGGTATAAAGTCCCCTGGAATTTCTTCTCCTGCTTTGTGGGGGTCTTCTCATCTCTCGGCCCTCCTCTCCCCACCCCCCACCCCACAAGGCCCAGGCGGCAAAGGAGGGACTGAATCTTAGTCAAGAAGGAGCCACGAGTCCAGAAAAAACTCAATAAATCCACCTCTGCTTCTTTTCCCAAACTGCACGTCGCACCAGGAGGTGAGAGGGGCCTGCTCCTCCGCTCTCCGCACAGCAGCTGGTCGGCTAAGCAGTTCTACTAGCTGGGCTGCAGCAAAGCGGGTCCTCAAGCTTCTGGAAGCACCTGCTGCCGCCAGGGGCTGTGCTCACCCACAGCCATGTCTTTATTCACTCAGCCAGAGCTGCGAGCTTTCCCAGCCCGGTCTGCTCTGCCATGTGCGCAGGGTCTAAACACAGTCACACATGGGCTGTCCGCTAACTGAGGCTAAACTTTGGCGTAGAAACAGTATCTAAGTGCCCACCACATACCGGACCCTCTGCCCCCTCCCCTGCCGCCCTTGTATCCTTACCAGCCCCCTCCACCCTCCACACCCAGCACCAATGATGCTCAGTAACTATTGGCTGAATGAATGACTCCTCCAAGCTGCTCTAGACCAGCCTTTCTCACTCTTGGCCCCACTGATGCGTTGGACCCGATAACTCGTGTCGTGGGGCCGTCCTGTGCGCTGCAGGATATTTAGCAGTGTCTCTGGCCTCTACCCCCAGATGCTAGTGGTACCCACCCCGCCTAGTTGTGTCAACCAAAAATGTCTCCAGACATGGCCAAATGCCCTCTGGGGGGCAAATTGCCCCGAGTCGAGAACCCCGGCTCTACCGTCACCAGCGTCACGTGACTCCTGCACCAACTCTCTGAAGAAAACAGAACGGGTATTCTCAGCCATTTTATCAATAAGAAAACAGATTTAGTAATATCAAGAGAGATGTCCCATGTCAAACAGTTACTGGCTCATACTCACAAAACAGAAGTTGAAAAAGATCCCAGTTGCTCTAGAGGGTGAGTGAGGATGCTGGGGCAGAGCAGGCTGGACCAGGGGACACCGGCCCAGGGGTTCTGAAGCAACAGCTGGCTGACGCTCCCTCCTCCCACACCTCCAGCCAACTGGTCTGCAAGGCAAGCAGGTCCCTAGCCAGATCAAGACGTTGGCTTAACCAGGGCCCAGGAGGACTTGTAGAGACTTCTACACATTTCTCAAAAACAATAAGCCAGAAGACACAAAACACACATGTATGCAGAAAATAAAATAGCATCTTTCTGAGTCTGCTTTTTAAAAAAACCAGATAGGTTTATCAAAGGGGAACTATTTCTACTTGGCGGGGGTCCCTGCTTAGTTTCTTGTTGAAGAGGAGGTTGCCTAATCCTGAACTCCTATTTCCTTTCCAAGAACCATTCTCTTCTCCCAAGGACGGATCCCGGCAGCCACTTTGACACCACGTGATTCCATGCCCTGGCGTGCACACCTGACAGTCATAGTCTCTGCCTCAGAAATTTGGAACCGGGACTCTGCTGGTGGCTGGAACTGGGCACTTGCAACTCAAAAGCTGCAGGGTAGCCACCCTCTGCCATGTGCCCAGAGAGGCGGAGAAATCCAGTCCCAGATGCAAAGAGAGATGCAGAGATAAGATTATGCTGTCGGCGTTATTCACAATAGCCAAAAGGCAGAAACAACTCTCATTCCTGTTGGTGGATGAGGGGATAAATTAAATGTGGTACATCCATATAATGGCATATAGTAATTCAGCCTTAAAAAGGAATAAAATGCTGACACATGGATGAATCCTGAAAACAGTGTGCTAAGTGAAATAAGGCAGTCGCGAAAGCTCACATTATATGGTGCCACTTACATGAGGTACCCAGAACAGGCAAATTCATAGAGACGGAAAGTAGAATCGATGTGGGCTTGGCAAGCCAAGGAGTAGAAAGAAAGATTTCTGGGACTCTCAAGGTCTGGCAGTAGTGTTCCTTTACTCAGAGAACAGCGTGGGGACAGGACCCATGGGCAGTGAAGGGCTGCAATGGGTTGAGAGTAGGGCTAAATTTATAAGGCACAGGTATGTGAGTTTTCTTTACAAGACAAAGGAAAGATCATGTAAAAAAGTCATTAAAATGGTAAAAAATGGTTAAAATGGTAGAGCAGGTGGCGTCTGGTTGGCAGATGGTCCTATAACTTTGGATACAAATCCGATCAGGATGTCCTATGCTCCCTGGAGGATGATATGGATCAGCATGTAGGGCAGGACGCCTTGGGCTTCTCTCCCTGGGGCAGCCCGGATCCTCATCAGAATGGCAGCTCCCAGGCGCTGGGGAGGAGGATAGGGAGCTACTGTTTAATGGGGTCAGAGTTTCTGTTCAGGATAATGAAAAAGTTCTGGAAATGGAGAGTGGAGATGGCTGCACAACGTTGTGAATGCACTTACTGCCACTGAACTGGACGCTTAAGAATGCTTACAGGGGGGGCTGGCCCCGTGGCCGAGTGGTTGAGTTCGCGCGCTCCGCTGCAGGCGTCCCAGTGTTTCGTTGGTTCAAATCCTGGGTGCGGACATGGCACTGCTCATCAGGCCACGCTGAGGCAGCGTCCCACATGCCACAGCTAGAAGGACCCACAATAAAGAATATACAGCTATGTACCAGGGGGCTTTGGGGAGAAAAAGGAAAATAAAATAAAATCTTAAAAAAAAAAAAAAAAAAGAATGCTTACAGGGGCCGCTCCATGGCCGAGTGGTTGAGTTCGCGCGCTGCGCTGCGGTGGCCCAGGGTTCGGATCCTGGGTGCGGACATGGCACGGCTCATCAGGCCACGTTGAGGTGGCGTCCCCCATCCCACAACTAGAAGGACCTGCAACTCAGATATACGACTATGTAAAGGGGGGAGGGTTGGGGAGATAAAAAGCAGAAAAAAAAAAAAAAGAAGATTGGCAACAGTTGTTAGCTCAGGTGCCAATCTTCAAAAAATAAAAAAAGAATGGTTACAATAGGGGCTGGCCCGGTGGCGCAGCAGTTAAGTTGGCACGTCCTGCTTTGGCGGCCTGGGGTTCCCCCGTTCAGATCCCGGGTGTGGACATGGCACCATTTGGCAAGCCATGCTGTGGTAGGCGTCCCACACAGAAAGTAGAGGAAGATGGGCACGGATGTGAGCTCAGGGCCAGTCTTCCTCAAAAAAATTAAAAAAAAGATTACAATAATAGATTTTATGTTATGTATATTTTACCACAATTTTAGAAAAGACAGAGAGGAGGCCGGCCCGGTGGTGTAGTGGTTAAGTTCATGCCCTCTACTTTGGCAGCCTGGGGTTCGCGAGTTCGGATCCTGGGCGAGGACCTGCACACTGCTCGTCCAGCCATGATGTGGTGGCATCCCACACGAAAGAGAGAAGGATGGGCACGGATCTTAGCTCAGGGCCAATCTTCCTCAAAAAATAAAAAGGACGGAGAGACCATGGGAATAGAAACAGACAGGCAGGCAGGCCCTGCCTGGGTTCCAGCCCTTGTCCGGCGCTTGGTCTCAGCCCCTCAGGAGCCGGAGCAGCTCTCTGGGTTTCTGAGACACAGCTGAACCCTCAGAATATGTTGCCAGGGCTCTGAACTTGCAAATGAAAGGATCTCGAAGGGGTGTCTGGGAACAGTCGTTTCTGGCGGGGCATCGTGCTCTGCCCAAGGTCAGCCCCGGAATAGGGCTGGGGCCTCCATACCCCAAGCTGCCCTTCCTGGCCCGTAACAGAACCATCCTCCGCACATCCGTCTTAAAGCTGCTTCAGTCAGATCCACAGCCTCCGGTGGGAGAAAACGTTTCTCCACTCTCCCCATTGCATTTTTAATTCTATTTTTCTCTCATCAGCATTTTCTAGCCCAAATCCCCACCCAAAATCATCGGTCATGGGTTCAAAGATTCCTCGCTAATCCCTAACACTCGGAGGCCAATGCGCTTCCACCGAGCACACTCCGAGCCCTGCCCCCGGCTCTGAGGACGATTCGAAGAGCCACGTTCCTGGAAGAGCCTGTGGACAGGTGGCTGCTTTGAAGGGACAGTAGTCTCTTACACAGGGAAGCAGTTGTGCGGGTAAAACAACATCAGAGAAAGGACACTTGTGGATCACGCTCTTTTGCAAACTCTGCACATCGCTGGGGGAGACGCCAACACCATAAGTTCCTGGAAGAGCAGGATTTGACTCATTGCTTGTACCATCATCCAGGAACTGGGTGAAATGCATTATGTAATCATCTTATTTAATCTCCCAAACAGCCTGAGAGGCAGATCTTATTACGCCCATTTGAAAGATAAGAAAAATGAGGCTCAGAGAAGTTAAGTAACTTGCTAAAAGTCACACAGCTAGAAAGTGGGAGAACTGGAATTTGAATCTAGGTCCTTTCATTTCCGATGCCCAGGCTCTTAAATCTCGGAGAGAACAGGACTGGGCCTGGCGACGGCAGGCGGTACTGGAATCGCGGAGTTCAGATTCTGAGCTTAGGGACCTCTGTATTGGCTCCCAACCTCCTAAGCCACCTGCCACAGCCTTTAAAGTGTGAAAGATCAGGGCTATGAGACAGGCTGGCCACCAGGTGCTTCGTGGATGCAGAGTTGGGGCTCCCACCCCCACCCCACCATCCTCATCCAGCTTTTGCAAACAAGGCTGAAGCCGAGGCCGTTTTCCAAGTGGGCCTGCCAATGTTTCTTGGCCACAGACAACACTTGCTCCCTTTTGCTGTGAGACAAGCCTCTGGGCTGGGCCTTGACACTAGCAACCTCCAGCCCCGGCTCAGAGGGGAGGCCTCGCACCGGGATGAGGGGACAAACCCGCTGGTCAGTTCCCTTCTGCTGCTCCCTCCCGGTCCTCCAGCCACGGGGCTTTAGGAGCTCCGAGCCCAGGCCAACAAGAAGACAAATAGTGTAGCGTGATCCCGGGCCAGCACTGCCGGGACAAGGTCTATAATGGCAGCAGCCAGGGATCAAACAAATGCAGCCATGTGACCTCGGGCAAGTCACTTGACCCCTTGACCCCTGTATGCTAATCTGTAAAATGGGGATAATGACACTCAACTGTGAGGGCTGTGTGAGGACTGAAGGAGCTCATTTATATAAAGCTCTCATTTACATCCGGAGCCCAGGCAGGCCAGTGAGATACATGGAGACTGTGGGGCGGTTACTCCCATTTTTTTCACAGTGTCCTAGAAAACCTCAGATTCCGCCGGCTACACTGAAACTCACCTTTGTGTCGTTTAAACTTTAACAAGCAAATGAGCTCGTTTCCTCCAAAGCACTTATGCAATTTGTAATTATGTAACATATCAGTGTGTTTGCCTGGATTTTATCTGTGCCCTCAGCTGTGTTACAAACCCCACGCAGGAGCCTGTCTGATTCACCAGTATCCTCAGCACCTAACCCAATGCCCAGCACATGGTAGGGGCTTAATTAACGTGTATTGAATGAATAAACAAATGTAAGAAATTTAAGAAAGCAAAGTGAATACATGGAAGCCCCATTTACATTAATGATGGCCAGGCTAATGGCCAATGATTCTTATCTGTCATTTAAACAGATCTACTGAAAACCTCTACTAGGCCAAGTCAACTTATTAAAAATACATTGGGGCTGGCCCAGTGGCACAGAGGTTAAGTTCGCACGCTCTGCTTCGGCGGCCTGGGGTTCGCCAGTTCGGATCCTGGGCGCAGACCTACAGCACTCATCATGAGCCATGCTGTGACAGGCGTCCCGAGTATAAGGTAGAGGAAGATGGGCATGGATGTTAGCTCAGGGCCAGTCTTCCTCAGCAAAAAGAGGAGGATTGGTGGTGGATGTTAGCTCAGGGCTCATCTTCCTCAAAAAAAAAAAAAAATGCATAGAAGAGATTAAACTCTCCCTTTGGAGTTCAAGATTTCAGCTGCCGGGCTACACTGACTGTCCTGAGTCGACGAGGAAGGGGAAGCGAGTCCAGGCGGGACAGAGGTGGGAAACCTTATCTTGAAGGATAAAGTCCCCCAAGGGCAAGAGGACTTGACAAGCGGCCTTGTGAGTGTCTGCTCCACCCATCACTGTGCCTCCAAGACTCACCTTCGAAGACCTGTTACAGGTTTATGAGTGTTACCCCCAGTGTGCAGACGAGAAAACTGAGGTTCAGAAAGATGGAGTCTTGCCCGTGATACACAGAGAGAAAGAGGCAGAGAGGGATTTGAAGCATCTGTTTTGTTCTAGTTTGGGCCTGATCTGGGCAAATGTCAGCACGTCAGCAGTCCATCCCAGGCTGGGGTCTCAACCACGACATCAGGTGGCAGTGTTCCTCAGTGTTAGGAGGCTGGTGGCACTGCGATTTGGGGCCATCTCTCCAGCCGCCTGGGCCCAGGAAGGAGACTCCAGCCCCTCTCTACTGCGAGGGATGAGCAGAGTATCAAGGCTCAGCCCGGGGAAACTGAGGCAGGTGCCCAGGTACAGAGGACAGGCAAGGCAAGGCGGACATGGAAGGTCTTCCCTCCCCCTCATTGGGAGGCAGAGGTGCTGACCCAGGGGCCAGGCCCGCACTGGCAGGGCCACAGGCAGGGCTGCTGTCACATACAGCCTGTCAGGACAGTGCCCCTGGAGTCACGCGGCGCTGGGCCCACAAGCCTAAATGTGGCGACCCTGACGACAGGCCCCCTGGCTGCACCAAAGGAGAGACTCCCCCAAGTCCTGGGAAGTTTAAAGACTGATTCACTGAAAAACAGTTCATTCCAGAGGCCCCATTCCCTGAGGCCTCACTCTCTGAATCCTGTGCTTTCAAGAGATGCTTCTTCAAAGACTTCCAAACGGGCCTCAAGATCACAGGCCAGGGGCCGGCCCTGTGGCCGAGTGGTTAGGTTCACGCACTCTGCTTCAGCAGCCC
Organism: Equus quagga; assembly: GCF_021613505.1. Taxonomy (NCBI): domain Eukaryota; kingdom Metazoa; phylum Chordata; class Mammalia; order Perissodactyla; family Equidae; genus Equus; species Equus quagga. The sequence continues at coordinate 36,219,535 of NC_060271.1, forward strand.
AGGTTCACCGGTTCGGATCCTGAGCACAGACCTACACACCGCTCATCAAGACATGCTGTGATGGCATCCCACATACAAGAATTAGAGTGACCTACAACTAGCATATACAACTATGTACCAGGGCTCTGGAGAGAAAAAAAAACAAAAAAAAGACAAAGATTGGCAACAGATGTTAGCTCAGGGCCAATCTTCCTCATCCCACCCCACCCCCCAAAAAAGCATGAAAGAGAAGGAACATTGTGAAATCACCCAGAGTGCTTATAAAAGAAAAAAAAAATCACAGATCAAACTTGGGAGGAAGGAATGTTTAAAAACGGTAAGTGATTTCTATTGCCAAGAAAGTTCTTCGCTTGGGGCCCCATGACACTACAGCCCCTGCTCTCTAGGCAAATGTCAGCCAGCCAAGGGTTCCGAGTCAACGCTCCTTGGGGCTGCACATGCCGTGATGGGGCACGTGGGGAGGGAGGGCGAGCAGGGCCTGGCCTCTGCAGAGGGGGTGTCGGGGGGAGGGGATGGGGGAAGGGGGCAGGGCAGGAGTTACCGGCGTCCCCGATGTCTCAGAGCTCCTGAGTGCAGAGGGGCGAAGAGCAGGAAGGCCAACGGAAAAGGCAGTTCCTCATCCCCAAACCAGATGGCGGTGCCCCCTCACAGGGACGGTGACTGGCCTGGTGCACGGCAGGTGTCCATTCCTAGGACAGGTGCTGTCATGGCTCCTGTGAGAGGCCCCCAACCCTCTCCCTGGACCTCAGTGCCTCCCAAGGACCCTGGGCCTGATGCCCACCGACCGTCACAACCCAACATGGTACCCACACAGGATAGCAGGGGGCCTGGGGCGAGCCGGTTGTTTTGTAAAGACGAGCGGAATCCTCGGAAACCTCGCTCAGCTCCCTTTGCAGGCACAGGAGGGCGGCCCCGGGAGGCTGCTCCTGGATCTCAGCACCCAGCACTGTGATGGCCGCTCGCCCTCTGCCCCCAGGAGGCCCGAGGGAACCGATGACTCGCAAACCCACTCCGTGGGCTCGGGGAGCACCCGCAGCAAAGCCGGAAGGCAAGAACCTGTCCTTGACCACCTACTGAGTGCCAGGTGCTTTCGTAAGGCTCTCTGCCTCCCACCAACCCCCCAAGGCAGGTGCTGTTGGCGTCCCCGTTTTCCAGATGAGGAGACCGAGGCCCGGAGTGGGGAAGTGCCTTGCCCAGAGTCTAGAAGACGTGGTCTGCCGCCCAGGAGCTTGCAGGCAGGTTTGGAAGGGGAGACTCGCACCTGAGAAGAAATTCAGGCGCTCCCTGGGGTTCTGGAAACTGGAGGCGCATGCAGCCCAAGCCCCTCACTCTTGCATCCTGGAATCCAAAGCCCAGACCGGGGACGTGGTCTGCCCGGGGACGTGGTGTGCCCGCCTGCCAAGCCCGTGCTGGCCCCCTGCCTGCGGTGCTCCCCGCGGGGCCTCCGGGCTGGACGGCCCTCCTGCCCACCCCAGCAGCTGGTGTGAAGCAGGAAAAGCATCCACAGCCCACTGTGGAGTTTGTGGGAGCGGCCGACACAGTGTGGACACGGCTGGAGTCGCCTCGAGGGCTCCTTGCTGGGCAGCGGAGGACGGTTACGTTCAGTGAGGCCCCTAGTGTGGTCCTCTCTCCTCCACCAGCGCCCCCTCCTAACCTGCGGACCCCAAGGGGTATTGGGCGCCCCCTGCTGGCCACCAGGGGCATGTCCTCCAAGATGAAGACAGGAAGCTCCCACAGCTAGACACCCAGGACGCTCAGCGTTCTGCCAAGGGGCGATGACGGGATGTCGGAGGTCAATGCCCATGTTGGAGGTCAATGCTAAGCCGAGCCTCTGCGCTACCCCAGTGGGGTTCCACGCTCTCTGTCCCAACTGTTTGTGGCCCTGGGGCCGGCCAACAGGGAAGCCACCCCCCTGGAGCAGTGTTTAAACCTGTGCACAATTCGCTGACTCGCCGCTCTCGTGGAGAGACAGGGTCTGTGCCTGGATCTGGTGGGCTCGTGGCTGGTTTGCAGCCAACGGAACGCTGCAGAAGTGAAACTGCCGGGTCAGAACAGGCCATGGGGTCTCGGTCTTGTCAGCGGGGACACTCGTCTTTGGAGCCACCATGTAAGACACCAGTGACCCCAAGGCCGCCATCACACCAGGGAGCCCAAGCTGCACGAAGATGTCCTGTGCAGGCGCCCCGGCCAACAGCCAGACTGAGTCCCCGCCCCAGCCGGCACCAACCGCCTGACATGTCCGGGCAGATGCTTCCAGATGCCCCAGCGCCCAGCTCTCGGGTCACCTCCAGCCTCAAGTCTTCCAGCTGGGGCCCCAGGCGTTACAGAGACAAGCTGTCCTCGTTGTACCTTGTCCAGATCCCTGAGCCTATTAGCAGAATAAACGGTTGTCTCATGCCATGAAGTTGTGGTTATGGGGCGGTTTGCTCCACAGCCATAGGGGGTGGGGACACCACCACCCGTGCCGTGTCCTCCCCGAGCCCTGAGTCTGGAAAGGGCATTATTCTAGAAACCAGGTGACCAGTCCTGTGACCTTGAACGTGTTCCCAGCCCTCAGATTCCACATGTGTCGAGATGGAGTAATAATACCCACTTAGCCCATCTCTCAGGTTTGTTGTTGTTGTCATGTGTGTGTGTTTGTTTAGGGGAAGATCAAATGAGCTCAAGGATGTGAAAGCCCTTTATAGCTTAGGGGTGAAAAGTGAAGACATGGGGCCAGGCTGCCCGAGCTCCAATCCCAGTTCCTCACTGGCTGTGTGACCTTGGACAGAACATTTAACCTCTCTGTGCATCCATTACCATTTGTGTAAAAGGGGAATGGATAACAGAGGGTTGTAGAGAGGTTTCAATAAGAAAATGCTCACGAGGCACCTAGCGTACGCAAGTAAACAGCGAGAGAGCAAGCAACGATGGCGATTGCTGTGAATGGCTTTTCAAAGGGGAAGAGCCTGCATTAAGTCTGGCCGGGGTAAGAAAACCCTGCGCCCTTGGCTCGCCTCAGACGACACTGGGACCCTCAGAGGAAGACGTATTATGAAACCGGAGGGGCAGGAGGGATGAAAGTGCGAAAAGAATCAGACGGTTCTTCTGATTTCTGATCATAACTAAGAGGAGTCCGGGGACGGCCTGGCCGGGTTGGCCCTGTTTACGGAGAGCCTGTCCGGCTCCTGGCCTTAACTCGGGGCTCCCACCCAAAAGCCACCAGGGCAGCCTTTGGGGGACTTTGAAGGCAACGACAGTCGAAGAAAGTGAGCTTTCGAGGCCCAGATCCAAACTCGGGCTCTGGCGTGGACCTGGAGCCACATCCTCCATGAAGTGGAGACGAGGACGCAGTGACACATCTAAAAGGCCTCTCCCTGGGCCGGCCCCGTGGCCGAGTGGTTAAGTTCAAGCTCTGCTTCGGTGGCCCAGGGTTTCGCTGGTTCGGATCCTGGGTGCGGACATGGCACCACTCATCAAGCCATGCTGAGGCGGCGCCCCACATGCCACAACCAAAAGGACCCACAACTAAGATATGTAACTCTGTACTGGGGGGCTTTGGGGAGAAGAAGAGGAAAAAAAAGATTGGCAACAGATGTTAGCTCAGGAGCCAATCTTTAAAAAGAATCATGTTATTCAAAAAATAATATTAAGGGCCAGCCCAGTGGCACAGCAGTTAAGTGTGCACGTTCCGCTTCTCGGCAGCCTGGCGTTCACCAGTTTGGATCCCGGGTGTGGACATGGCACCGCTTGGCAAGCCATGCTGTGGTAGGCGTCCCACATATAAAGTAGAGGAAGATGGGCCCGAATGTGAGCTCGGGGCCAGTCTTCCTCAGCAAAAAGAGGAGGATTGGCGGCAGTAAGCTCAGGGCTAATCTTCCTCAAAAAAAAAAAACCAAGTAGTAAGAGCAAGAAGTAGACCCCTATTGTTTTCAGTCGTTAAGATGTGGGGATTGTGGAGCCGGCCCATGGCCAAGTGGTTGAGTGTGCTCGTTCCGCTGCAGTGACCCAGGGTTTTGCCGGTTTGGATCCTGGGCAGGGACACGGCACCACTCATCAAGCCATGCTGAGGTGGCGTCCCGCATGCCACAGCTGGAAGGACCTACAACTGAAAAAAAATACACAACTATGTACCAGGGGGGACTTTGGGAGAAAAAGGAAAACTAAAATCTTTACCAAAAAAAATAAAGATCTGGGGGTTATGTCTTACAGCAGCACAACCCGGCCCAGCCCAGCTCCCTCTCTGCGTCGGGCACTGTGCTCAGCACTCTATGGCGTTTCATTTATTCCTCACATGAACCCTCGGGACACGGGCTATTATCATGCCCATCTCACAGATAAAGAAACTGAGGTTCAGAGAGGGTAAGCAATTTGCCTGTGATCGTTTAACTATAAGCGGCTGTATCAATAAACTACCGCTGCAGAATAAACCCAGCCAGGCTTAAAGGCTTAAAACAACAAGCATCTGTGACGGTTCACGGTCAGCTGTGCGGTCCTTCTGGCCGGGGCTGAACTACGTTGGTCTCAGCTGGACTTGGCTGGGTCGTGAGTCTGCCGTCAGCTGGTCCAGGGTGGACCTGCTTGGGATGCTCTGCTCCACGGGGTCCCTCCTCCCCCCCGCACTCCAGCCCAGGCTCGTGTCATGTGATGGTTCCGAAGGTCCAGGAGACAGAACATGCAAGTGGGCGAGGCCTCCCGAGACCCTGCTTGGAAGTCACGGGTCCTCACTTCCACCACATTCTCTTGGTCAGAGCAAGGAGCAGAAAGACAGACTCCACAATGATGGAGGAAATGAAGCACGGTGGCCTTTTTCGTCACTTATACGGTGGTTGGGCAGGATCCGAACACAGGCCTGTCCCTTCGCTGTTAGGCCATCCTGTCTCTAGTCCCCGCTCGAGTCACCAACACCCACCTTGTCGGGTATAGAACTGGCACCTGTTCCCTTTCCAGCTCAGGCCCTCAGGCAGTATCAGTATTCTAAGGACGAGCTACCTTACCCAGGGGCTCAGAGGCACGGCTTACTGCCATCTATTTGCCCAGCTGTCCACACATTGACTAGATTCCTATGGTGTCCATCTTTTGCCAGCTCGGGCCCATCCCGGGAATTAAATTCACAGCACAAACAGCTGGGGCACCCTCAAGACATTGCAGAAACACAAGGCAAGTCAGAGGGCACTGGACCCAAGGGCTTGGAGGGGGCCCTGTTCCCTGGGGGCCAGTGATGAGCATAATCGGTCATTCCCAGCTGCAATGCTGGCCTCACAGGACTGTCTTCATGGAACTCACTGGACGTCGCAGCTGCAGCTCAGAGGGTCAGCCCCAAGGCCGGGGATCACCAGGAGGTTCCGCAATGTGTGTGGTGGTCCCTGGTGGTGTGCACTGAGCAGGACCGTCCGGTCTACAGACCATGTCAAGGGCACGGCTGTGCTGTGTTCTCAAGGCCGCGCCTCCACCCCAGAGGCGGCCCCGAGCCACCTGGCCTTGCAGATGCGCATCTTGAACAAGTCACTCCACCTCCTGCGGCCTCAGTTTTCTTATGTATAAATTGGGATGCTGCTGGCCTCTCACCATCGCTGTGAGGAATCAGTGAAGCCACAGATGCGGAGAGCTGGTGGCTGGTGGGTGTGCTGCAAAGCCGTTTCCCCCCACCCCGCAGGGCAGCAGCTCCACCCCCCACTCAGAGACAGGAGCAGGAACGTCAGGCGACGGGAAGCTCAAGGTCAGGCCCACCGCTAGTGTCAAGGCGCAGGCCCGGAGAATATAATCTCCTATTGTTTAATTGAAGATTACACAGAAACCCATTTGGTTTCTAACGTTAATAACAACGGCAAGGGTAAAACACACACGCGTGTATAATGTTGTCAGTCCCCCCAGCATCGCTATGAGGAAACAGGTTGAGAGAGGTTAAGCCACTTGCCCAATGTCACACAGCTGGTAGGAAGCAGAGTCAGGGTTCAAAGGGAGATCATCAGGGCCAGAGTACTGGCTTTCCCCTGCGTCTAACTCCACAGGATGGAGATGCTCCACAGGATGGAGATGCTCCACCAGCCTGCCCTGAGAGGTCCCCGTTGTGTGGATGGAGAAGGGGAGAGAGTGGTGGTCCACGCTACCCGCCCCCTGGACCCCCCCCCCCCGTTTAACTGTAAGGCTGAGCCCACCACCAGCGCCCCTGCTGCCTCACCTCCCTCCCCAGACAGCAGGGCCCCAGGGCTGTCTTGGTTTCTGCAGGGTAGGCGTGGGGACATCCTGGGGGCACCTGGACTCCCACTCCCGCCCTCAGCTGTAGCTGGGCTCAGGGGATCCAAGTGTCCAGACACCACCCCGCTCAGAAGCCCCAACTGACCCTTGCTGGGGAAAGCAGGACACAGAGCCTCCCCCACCAGGACCAAGGGCTCTGGGGGAGCAGGGAGCCAGGAACGCAGCGGGGAGCAAACTTTACCCTGGGCGCGTGCCCAGCCGCGATGTGCCAGGTGGGAGCGGGAGCTTGATGATTACCGTCTTCCCAAGGAAGAAGAATACAGGGAAATGATAACAGCGCCGACCACATGCCCGGCACTGGCCTTTTGTTTTTTTGTTTTTTGTTTTGTTTTTGAGGAAGATTAGCCCTGAGCTAACATCTGCTGCCAATCCTCCTCTTTTTGCTGAGGAAGACTGGCCCTGAGCTAACATCGGTGCCCATCTTCCTCTACTTTATATGTGGGATGCCTGCCACAGCATGGCTTGACAAGCAGTGCCATGTCCGCACCCGGGATCTGAACTGGCGAACCCCAGGCCGCAGAAGTGGAACATGTGCACTTAACCGCTGCGCCACTGGGCCAACCCCCTTAGTGTTTTATATATATTAACTCACTTAATTCTCACCACAGCCCTAGGAGGAAGGAGTTAAAATTACCCCCATTTTACAGATGAGGAAACTGAGGCACAAGGAGGTGAAATCCCTAGTCCACGGTCACCCAGCTGGTGAGTGGTGGACGTGTGACCCCCTGGGCCAGGCTGGGCTAAGCACGTCACACGATCATCCTGTTAAATACAGACTCCCAAGAGGCATTGTAGCCAATTTATAGACCAGAGAATTGAGGGTCAGATGGGCTTGTCGCAAAGCCCAAGGCCACACAGCTAGGAACGTCTGGGCCCAAGCCCCAGCCTCTTAAGCACTGGGGACCTGGTTCTCAAAGAACAAGGGAAGCCTCGCCTGGTCCTGAGGCCGCCTGACGACAGGAAGGTCCGGGCTGTTCACCCCCGAGACTGGACCGAGCTGGGCAGAATCGTGGTGCTGAGGCTCCCTCTGCTGGCCTCACTGAAAAGAACATGGAGAGGACGTGGATGCTGAGATGGATAAGGCATCATCCCTGCCCTGATGTGCTCGCAGTCCCCTCACAGGAAATGGACCATTTATGACAGCAATAAACACAGGGCTCAGGAGAAATGCCTGACCAAGGCTGGGCAGTCCTGGAAGGCTTCCTGGAGGAGGTGATCTGCATTGAGCCATGGGTAGCTGATTCAGGAGTTCAATTCACTGAGGTCAAAGCAATTTAGGTTTAATTGGCCAAGGCAATTGGCATGGGCCACACTGCCCGTGATAGAAAAGCCGAGAATGTTGTCTGAGCTGTATCTTTTTTTTAGGAATATTAGACCTGAGCTAACATCTGCTGCCAATCCTCCTCCTTTTGCTGAGGAAGACTGGCCCTGAGCTAACATCCATGCCCATCTTCCTCTACTTTATATGTGGGACGCCTGCCACGGCATGGCTTGTCAAGTGGTGCCATGTCCGCACCCGGGATCCGAACCGGCGAACCCCAAGCTGCCAAAGTGGAACGTGCGCCCCAAGCTGCCAAAGTGGAATGCGCGCGAACTTAACCACTGCGCCACCGGGCCAGCCCCTCAAAGTCTTTTTAAGGTAATTTACAACTCTGCAAATCGCAGAAAACCGGTAGGAATGCAAATAATTCTTACATTCAACTGTAAATTGTGTCCTGGCAATGCAACTAATTTAAAGGTTGAAGAAGAAAGGAAGGAAGGAAGGAATCTGGCTCCTTCAGATCTTCAAATCTGGGACTTTCCAGAACAAACCAAAACATTGGGCCATCTAATCAGAACCCAAAGGAGAACAGGGCCTCCAATATACCTGGCCTGGGTGGCTCATGATCCGGCGGGTCTGGCTCACTCCTCTCAGTCAATGTGAGTCAAGTCGGGACCTAACTGTTTCTCTCTTGGGTGCTTGGTCCCAGCAGCTTCCACTCTCCCCATGGTCACTGCGCCATCTGCAAATCTGGGTGTGACCCCCCCCCCCAGCCCATCATTATTATATAGATTTATTAGAGGTTTGCAGGGGCCTGGGTGGGTAGAACCTGCTGGCTCTGCAAATAAGGGACATGGAATTTAGCAGTTAAGCCTGCTTTCTTTAAAAGCTACTGTGTGTGTGTGTTTAATCTTCCCCAGACATTTTTAAGAAAACATCAAACTTTCTAAGAACATTTGAGCCAGTTCAGCGTGAAGCAAGAAGTCATGAAATGACCTCTGGGGCTTCCTTCTAACCCTCTGCTTCTTCTCCTTTCTAGAAATAGGCACTGTCTGGCTCTCAAGGCTGCTTGCAAAGCATAATTAGTTAACATGAATTTGCCTTCCCGTCTACCATGGGGCGGGGACAACCCTGACACTTGGTTTCGTTTTTCCAGGTTCGACGTCATGAGGCTCCTAGGAAACTCGCCGAAGTCACGCTCAGCATCCTCGTCTGGAGCTAAAATGGAAAATTTGCGTTTATTGGGGAGCCAGGTGCAGGCCACAGGCTCTGGGCACCTCCCATCCCTGGCGCACTGGATCCTCACGACTCAGAGAGGTTAAATGACTAGCCCGAGGTCACACAGCCATCTAGAGCTGGGCCAGGAGCAGATCCCAGACTCGCTCTTCTTCCCCTTCCCTTTGTAGAATTGGATTTTTCTTCATTAACCAGGACTTCGCTTCCATGTCATCACCTCTCAGTGCCCGGAGGAAGGCTGGCGATTCTCTCAGAATCCTCCCCCACGCCCAGGACGGTATATAACAGTGGAAAAAGCGTCTCCGAGGCCCCCTCTGGATGTGAAACATGTGGCCGTCAAGTGGGCCTCAGTGTAGTGATCAAAGCTATGCATCTGGTTCTGGTCGTCTCCCCCTCAAGGGGCCCTCCGGCCCCCCGGCCTGCTGCCACAGCTGAAAACAAGTCTTTCCAGTAACTCAGTGGTTCTCCACCTGGGAGCAGGCGACTTTGCTCCCAGGGAGCATCTGGCAGCATCCAGAGACATCTGGGTTGTCGTAACTGGGAGAGGAGGTGCTACCGGTGTCTAGTGGGTGGGGTCCAGAGATGGCTGCTAAACATCCCACAGTGCACAGCACGGCCCCACAACGAAGACTTACCTGGCCCCAAATGTCACTGGTGCCTGAAAACCCTGCGTTGGCACAAGCACGAGGAAGGGCTGTTTGCAGACCCAGGAAAGATGGTAATTTCCAGAAGCTACGTGGGGAGGAAAATTCGTTAGCAAAGAGAATGGTCCTGCGTGGAAGGAAGCTGATCTGGGTTTATCCACAATGAGAGGCAAAAATTCCTACCCTCACACCCAAACCTTGGCCTTTGGGATGGAAACGGCCACTGGATGTCTCCTCCTTCACCACGGGCTGCAGGTGCATTGTCTCAAAGGCGTGAACATGGAGCATGAGACGGGGCGGGTGGAGCCATCCGCCCAACCCCTTCCAATCTTCCTGAGTCAGTTACAGGTCCCAGGAGCCAGGCCAGGCCTGGCGCTGTTTATAGAAATGGCAAAGCACAAGTGTCCGGCCCCCGAGGGAGGTTATTCCCATGAAAAGATGGTCATAAACAGATATCCCTCTTACCAAGTGGTTTCCACTGTAAAAGAAAAAAATTATTCATGGCCCTTGTTAAAGAACATCAGGCAGGCTCTTTTAGGGGGACCACTGCAATAGATGGAGGGACCACTGCAATGGGGTTTTGCAGTAGGGGAGAGAGGCTGGGCTCGTGGGGGATCAGAACTGGCCACCTCAAAATGTGTCTCTTTGCCTTGAGTATTTTTAGGAACAAAAGACTCTGAAAGAAACTTTGACCTCCCCCTGTCTAAAAGTATTTAAGATAGGAGGCTGTCCCCACGACAGGCCGGCACCATAGATGACAGGCCGGCACCATAGATAACTCGGGTATCGGTAGCCTGGGAGGGTCCTTGCTAAGCCCACTCTTATCAAAGTTCTGTCTACCAAACTTTTGCTTTTCCATCTCCATGTGAATGGCCTTGCTCCTCTTTGAAGTCCCAAAGCACTACCCCCAACATCCTCCTTTGTCTTTAGCTGAAGATGACATTTAAGCTGGCAGCTCCGCCATTTTGGCGAGTTACTCAGTTTTCCTGGGTGTCTCCCATGTCTACATGATACAAAGCTTTGTTTGATTTTCTCCTGTTATTCTGTCTCACGTCAGTTTAATTCATAGTCCAGCCGGAAGACCCTAGAGGATAGAGGATTCGTCTTCCTCCCCTACAGGCTCAGATCTGAAGATAACAAGGAAAAGCAGAATGTACAGCCCCAGAGCTGGGAGGAGGCGGGTGGTCAGTGAGGAGGATTTTTAGGCTGGTTACTTTTAAAACTGCAGATGAGAAGCAGGCTGGAGGAGCGGAGTTTCCTTGCCCTTTGTTGGGAAACATTTACATTTGTAAGGGAAACCTCCATCTGTAAAGATGCCTCCCTCTCTGTGCCAGGAATAAGGGAGATGACCTTATCTCTAGAAACTCTTAATCAATGCCAAAGGCAAGAGCTTAAGTTGGTTACTGTCTGGCAACCTCAAGTAACTGACACCACCCCCCACCCCCACCCCAATATCCTCCTTTGTCTTTAGCTGAAGATAGTATTTAGGGTAGTGGCTTCTGGCCTTTACTTAATCCGATTTGATTCTTATCTAAAAGTTGTGGGACCACCCAGTGGCCAGACCCCACCTGCACTGATACCATTTTAACCTTTTTACATGTTCTTTCCTTTGTCTTGTAAAGAGATGGCTCACATACCTATGCCTTAAATTTAGCCTTACTCTCCACCCATGTTGGCAGCAGCAGCTCTTCTTGCCCGTGGGTCCTGTCCCCACGCAGCAGCTCTGACTGCCCGTGGGTCCTGTCCCCATGCTATTCCACACTATTCTCTAAATAAAAGAGCACTACTGCCAGACCTTGAGAGTCCGAGAAATCTTTCTTTCGACTCCTCGGCTCACCCACCCCGCATCAGTCAGCAGAGGAGATAAGATCAAGAGCAGACATCAGGAGCGAAGGGGGATTCTGGGTAAACAATAGTAAAAACAGTACTGTGTTCCTTTACACCACACACAGTGCTCAAGGAACTCCTTCCTGAACAGGTCACCAAACGTGTGGGGTTTTTCCCACACCAAGCAATCCTGGGATACCAGCTGGGTGTCGACAATTTAACTCAGTTCAACACTTTCTACCTGAAGGTAGCCTCAGATCCCAGTATAAGGGTTCAGTCCACAAGACGGCCCGCTGCCTCCCACTTCAGATACCAACTGCGAGTCCAGGTTGTCACCCATGCTTCTGAGCAACCGGCTGAAGATCAGAGGTTCCCACGCCCCCTTCCTTGGGTTTGGCTCACTTGCCACAGCCGCTCACAGAACTCAGGAAAACATTTTACTTATGACCTTATTGATTTTTTTTTTTTTTGAGGAAGATTAGCCCTGAGCTAAGTGCTGCCAATCCTCCTCTTTTCGCTGAGGAAGACGGGTCCTCAGCTAACATCTGTGCCCATCTTCCTCTACTTTATATGTGGGACGCCTACCACAGCATGGCTTACCAAGCAGCACCATGTCCGCAGCCGGGATCTGAACTGGAGAACCCCGGGCCACCGAAGTGGAATGTTAGCACTTAACCGCTGCGCCACCAGGCCGGCCTCCTTATTGATTTATTATAAAAGGACACAATTCAAAAACAGACAGAAGAGATGCATAGAGCAAGATGTGGGGGAAGTGGCATGGAGCTCCCAGGCCCCCTCCTGGTGCCACTGTCCCCGAATCTCCAGGTGTTTATCCCCTGGGAGCTCTCTGAACCCCATCCTTTTGGGTTTTAGTGGAGGTTTCATTCCATAGGCAGGGCTGAGTAAATCACTGGCTGTGGGTGACTGAACTCAACCTTCAGCCCCTCTCCCCACCCAGAGGTGCAGGGCTGAAAGGTCCGACCCTCTAATCACACAATTGCTTTCCCGGACAACCAGCCCCCGCCCTCAGGGGCTTTCCAGAAGTCACCTTATTAACATAAACTCGGGTGTGGTTGGAAGTGGCTCGTTATGAATAACAAAAGACACCCATTTCACCTTTATTGCTCTGGAGCTATTTCAGGAACTGAGGACAAAAGTAATTCTTATAACAAAAGACGTCCCCATGGCTCTTATAGAGGAAATTACAAAGATTTTAGGAGCTCTGTACCAGAAATGAAATGAAGACCAAATATTTATTTCTTATTATAAATCACGATATCACACCGACCCAGCAGGATCCCTGTGGAAGGCAGGGCGGGCGGTCACATCACCTGGGGCGGGTGGGGAACCAATCGATATCGAGGGTGATCAGACACGGAGGATGGGGGATTCTGGCTGGACTGAGTGAGCAGGATTCTCGCAGAGAACGCGGGACGATGCAGAGACGAATATGGAAGCCCAAAAGGCAGGGCTTAATAGAGTTTGGTCAAGAAGACGATCTTTGTCACTGAAATAGAGTCCGGTGACGTTAGTGAAGGGGTTTATTCAACATTCAGCGTGAGGCGTTCCAACCCCGGGAAACAGCTCAGCAGAGCGCTCTGATGGACCTGCTCCCAGGCTGTGCGTTTAAGGACCGCTTACATCCGTCCACAGAACAGCGCACGCGCAGGAAGAGGACAAGAAAACTTACAACTAGATTTCATTTATGTCCCAAAGCGGGGGTAGAGTCCATCTGGGCTTTTCTCTAGATGATACGTTGAAGGTAACATAAACAAGAATTTCTTGGTTATACATCTAACAAGTTCAGAGATGCTGGCGTTCTCTATGCGTGGAGGGAGGCGAGGACCAGGGTGCTTAGTCAGTCCCTGATCGCTAAGAAACGCAGCTGGGAAACGCGAGGGTGGGCTCTCCTTTATCTCTTCCTCTTGTGGATCTGTCAGGTGGAGTCTCTGGTCACGAGGTGTGGGGTTGCAAGGTCATTTCCACACAGGCTGAAGACGGCCCGGCAAAGCTGCTTCACACGACGGCGTGGATGCTATTGTACTGAGTTCGAGCCTACTCGGTTTTGTTACCGCACAAAGGACACGATCCGCTCGCCGCGAGACAGAAGCCAATCGTCAAGAGGCGAGATGGTGGCAGAGAAAGGGCGTTTTATGACAGCTTGCTAGCAAGGGGGAAGATGGCAGACTAATGTCCCAAAGAACCATCTTAGGGGGCACAGAATCTTGAAGCAGTTATATAGGCCAGTGGGTTACAGGGGAGGGGTTAGGAATGTTGACCCTCTGGTGTCACAGACTGGGAGTGGCCGCACCAGACAGACTCTGTCCGGGGGTCATTGCATTTCTAAGGAACTCAAAAGAACAAAGGTATCGTCTTATCGCAGCTGGGAGGTACGTGCACAAGCAGGGGTCATAAAATCTACAGAGCAGGCAGATCTTCTGGAGGATGTGAATCCAGCTGGGTTGGTCAGTCAGAGGTCATTCAAAGTGACGATATGGTTTCTTTTCTACAATGTGGCTTCCGGTATGTCAACCTTGTGTTGAGCCGGCATCAGTGTGCTTGTTAGATTCGCCTGCTAGACCAGGGAGAGGGGTCCCCGAATCGGTCCACATCACCACAAGGTGCTGAGCTCTGGGCTGTGGACACAAAGTGGCAAAGACCCAGAACCCAGAGTCTGATGAGATGGGCAGAGGACAAAAATGGTCCCGGATGGCTTCCTGAAGGAGGCGGCACAGACAGGAGGCTGGAGAGCCAAGAGCACTGGCCCAGGAGTCGGAAGTCCTTCAGGCCTCACAGGCCGTGAGATTGGGGGAGGTCTCCTCAGCTCTCTGGTGACCTCAGGAGCTTGCCATAGTGGTCAAATGACAAAATGTTAGAGCCCTGGGAGCCTTATTCATCCTGAAAAAATGCAATAACAAACCAAAAAAATATAGGAATGGGCGCTGATCTTGGCAACCGGGGAATGGAGGTCTCAGTCCTAGCTTTGCCATGAGCTGGCTGTGTGCCCTTGGACCCTCTCTGGGCCTCACTTTTTTCCCTGGGAAATGTAAGCACTGGATTAGTGGAGCTGTGAGGGGCTTCCCAGTGCTATTATCCGAGATTCAGTTCTTTTGAAGATCCTAGTAGTTTCCAGGCCCTAAATAGTACATCTCCGCCGAAGCAGATGACGCACACGCTTACATCTCCAGGCCACACCTCCCCGACTCCAGACTCTGAGAGCCAATGCTGTTCAGCATCTCCCCTGGGATGGCCGGCGGCATCTCAAGTCAGCGTGTCCCATAACAAGCTCCCAAGTGGTCCCCCTCTTCTGATCTGCTCCTCTCCGCCCACCTCTCCAACCTGCTTCTGCCCGGGCGGGTCTGCCCCCTCCTTTGATGACGAGGACTCCATGCTTCCAGTCACTTAGGCTGAAAATTGGCGTCTTTTTGTTTTCCTCCCACACCCAACACCCAGTGAATCCTAATGGCCCCGCCTTCAAAATCCATCTCAACTACAACCGTTTCTCACCTCCCTCCCTGTGCTCCTTTCTCACCTGGATTTTCTGGATTTTCACGGTGGTCTCCTAACCCGTCTCCCTGCAGCCTCCCTTGCCCCCTCTCAACATAGCGAAGTGATCCATTAAAACAGAGGAATCATGTCCCTCCTCTGCTCAGTGCCCTCAAGGCTCGGGTCAGAGCCATATATATGGCCTACCCTGCACCCCCTACCCCTCCTACTTCATTTCCTCCCCTCCTGCTTCCCCCTCCCTCTGCTCCAGCCACACCAGCCTCCCTGCCTATGGACCCCCGACAGAGTAGGCATGTGCCTGCCTCAGGGCTTTTGCACCTGCTTCTCTCTCTAGCTCCCTAGCCAGAATGTCTCTTTCCTAGCAAAATTTCTGCTGCCCACACCCTGTTTGCAATTGTAAACCTTCCAACGTGGTACCCTTTCTCCCCTTCCCCTCCATGGCATGTTTCCCTAAAAGACGCCACAATTCACTTCTTTATCTTGTTTAATATCTGTCTCCCCCAAATAACACAGAAGCCCCGGCAGGACCTTTGTCTGAATTGGTCACTGCTGTTCCCTCAGTGCCAGAAACAGTGTCTGGCTCAGTCGACGCTCAGTAAACATTTGTAAAAGGAATACTTCCAGCAGGTGACTCTTTGGAAGAATGGGATGTGGGGCGGGTGTCTGCAGGAGATGCTCACCTTAACTCTGAACGAGTTCTTACCTTTTACTTTTGCCCTTCCACTTTCCCCTCCCCCATCTCTGCCTCCCAGCTTCTGTCCCCAAAAATAATTTACAAACAGGGCCACCATGACACCTGTCTGTGAAAATGCGCTGGGTCCGTCTCCCGGATCCGGGTCTCGGGCAAATGCACGTCGGGAATAAATCAGGTGCGGCTCCTCCTGGCGGGGGCGCTGCTGCAGCAGAGTGGTCCTCCTCACCCTGCTCCTTGCCTGTACCTCCCCAGCGGCCTGTGACGTATCCGGACTTGACTTCAGTCTCTCTCCACTATCGCCATACTCTGGAATAATCTTCCTTGCAGTTTTTTTTTTAAGATTGGCACCTGAGCTTACGACGTCACCAATCTTCTTTTTTTTTTTTTTCTGCTTTTTCTCCCCAAATCCCCCCAGCACATAGTTGTATATTTTAGTTGTGGGTCCTTCTAGTTGTGGCATGTGGGACGCTGCCTCAACATGGCCTGGGGAGCAGTGCCATGTCTGCGCCCAAGATTTGAACCCGCGAAACCCTGGGCCGCCCAAGCGGAGCGCACAAACTTAACCATTCGGCCATCGGGCCGGCCCTTCTTTGGAGTTTTTAACAAGTGTCCAGTGCAATTTTTTTTCTTTAACTGCACACATTGCTGTGGTTGGACTTACACACACACGCTCCTGAATTCACTAGACTCTGACCTCCTCTACGGCACCTTCCCATAGCTGGAAAGGCCCTCAGCTGGGCTATTTCTGTATCTCACATCAGCCTCTCCCATCGCCTGGGTCCCCACCCACTGACACTGCCTGTTCCCCTAATCTGGTCCACCTGAGCTGCACTCAGCTCCGTGCAGGCTAAGGCTGGGGGTTCCTCCACCCTGGGGCCCTGCAGGACCCGCAGCCAGCCCAGGGCCAGGTGCTGAGCTGCTGAGCTGCCCCATGAGTTGGCTGGGCATCCAGTGACTGCCCTCGCCCAGGGAGCACGAGGGAGAGAAGGGACCGAGGGAACTTTCTGGAAATGTTCTGTGTCTAGATAGGAGTGTGGGCTACACGGTTGCATACATCGTCAAAACTGATCGAACAGCACCTTCAATCAGGGTGTTTCACTGTATGTAAATTCTACCTCCACAAACAAAGTCTGGGGCCGGCCACATGGCCGAGTGGCTAAGTTTGCACACTCCACCTTGGTGGTCCATGGTTTCGCCAGTTTGGATCCTGGGCGTGGACATGGCACCACCCATCAGGCCAGGCTGAGGTGGCGTCCCACACAGCACAGCCAGAAGGACCTGCAACTAGAATATACAACTAGGTACTGGGGGCTTTGGGGAGAAGAAGAAGAAGAAAAAAAAAGATTGGCAACAGATGTTAGCTCAGGCGCCAATCTTAAAAAAAAAGAAAAAAGTCTTAAGACAAAAAGCAGGGAGTGAAAGAAAGATTCCATTTTAAAAAGAGAAGGATGGGCGAGCCAGGGTTAACTTCACAGCCAGCCAGAAGGAACTGGAAGGTGGAAAAAGCTGTTTCCAAAAAGATCTAAAACTTCTCTTAATGAGAGCAGACGTAAGATTCACGTGTGGGGGCTGTTTTTTTCCACCAGTCACGAGCAGAGAGTGTGGCCAAACTTGCCAATACCTGTGAAGGAGCAAGTATACACGATCTCTCAGACTTTGCCAAAAGATAACTCTGCCCCGGGGAGGGGGAGGAGGGGGCCCGACCCTGGTGGAATCGCTGAAGTTCCGGGGCTGGTGCCATTCGATGAGAGACTGGACACCTGCACGAAGAAAACAGAATCCCACGGTCCCCCGTTCCAGCCCCTGCCTGCGGTCAGATGGGATCATTTCAACCCCCAGCCCCAAGTCCGCACGTAATGAAATTGCTAGTTACCCGTGGACAGGGTGGCTGCAAAGAGGGAGGGCGTTAGCATCAGTAAGCCGGTCAGAGGTCAGGGGTCAGAGTGAGCTAAAGGTTAGCCCCTGTGAGCATGGGGAGGACCTGGGTTCAAGTCCCAGCTCCCCCAAGGACTGGCTAGGCTGCTTTGAGAGGGGCACCCCTGCGTCTCAGTTTCATCTCCTGTAAGATGGAGATGAGGACGAAAACAGCACCCACCTCATAGTGTTATAATGAGAATGATACCAAATTATAAATCTATAGTACGTAAAACTTGGCCAGCACTTAGTAAATGCTCGATACATGCTAGCTGCTATAAAAATAATAAAATGATGCATTTTCACTATTATCTAGGCTTTATCACACACTGTGTGAGCTAAAGCCGGTCAGTTCACCTCTCTGAGCGTCCCTCTGCCTCTGCCGGAAGGAAGGCACAAGAAATGGGAGCTCTAATTACGATGATTTCTCCAAACAGTGGGCCTTTGTCTGCCAGCTTTATTCCCAGCCCCAAATAGGCCTGTGTTTAGCATTGAGATCTCCTGGGGGCAGGACTAAATCATTTTCCACTGGCCCAGACCCAGGGCACCTGGAAGAGCAGGTTTAGGAACTGCTCCTAGATCTGCTCCAAAAGCTCCCCACCAAAAAAAAAAAAAAAAAAAAATCAGACAGGGGCCGGCCCAGTGGCGCAGCCATTAAGTTCGCACATTCCGCTTCGGTGGCCCAGGGTTCACTGGTTCGGATCCCGGGTGCGGACATGGCACCGCTTGACAAGCCATGCTGTGGTAGGTGTCCCACATATAAAGTAGAGGAAGATGGGCACGGATGTTAGCTCAGGGCCTGCCTCCCTCAGCAAAAAGAGGAGGATTGGCAGCAATTAGCTCAGGGCTAATCTTCCTCAAAAAAAAAAAAAAATCAGACAAATGGTAACTGGTTGTGCTTAGCTTTAAAAAAATAAAGGCCACCTGGGGGAAACATCACCTGGCTGAGTCACTAGCGGGCCGGGCAAGGGAAGGCAGAGCAGCTGGGGAACACACTCGGCGGGGGTCCCCAGGGCAGAGTTGGGGCTTTTCGGGGCTGGAAATGGGGCTTGCGGGGTTGTGCGGAGAAAGCGCGGAGACCCGGTGCGCTGGAGAGGGCCCAGTGAGTCCCTAGGTCTGTATGGGGTTGGTTAAAACAGGTCGCACTGTCCTGGGTCAGGAGCTGTCTTCACCAGGTCCAGCAAGAGCCCGGCCCCGGCCGCTGCGAGTTCCCCATCTTCCATCAGCTTCGGCTGGCTAGCGCCCCTCGCAGTGAAACGCGATGGATCCCGGAAAGAGCAGCTGTCCACAGAGACCATCTTTCACACAGTGGTGGGTCCTCGGCGATCTTTCTTCTCCCCTTTTCCTGAATCTTTCTGTTTTTCCTTCACTGATCTTCTGTATTGTGTTCATATTTTAAAAAGACTTTCAAGAAACGTCACCATATCCTCTGATCCGGGGTTCCTAGAGCAGTGAAATTCGCAGACAGAAGGCAGAGTGGTGGTGGCCACGGGCTGGGAGAGGAGAGATGGGAGGAGTGATTAAGGGGTTGGAGAAGATGAAAAAGTCCTGGAGGTAGACGGTGGTGATGTCTGCCCAACAATGTGGATGTATTTAATGCCACCGAATTGTACACTTAAAAATGGTTAAAATGGTAAATTTTAGGTTATGTATATTTTATTGCGATTTTAATTTAAAAAAATGAAACAACATGGAGCCCGTCCTGTGGCCGAGTGGTTGAGTTCGCACGCTGCACTTCAGCGGCCCAGGGTTTCTCCGGTTCAGATCCTGAGGCAATGTCCCACATAGCAGAGCCCGAAGGACCTACGACTAGAATATACAACTATGTATTGGGGGTCTTTGGGGAGGAAAAAAAAAAGATTGTCGAAAGATGTTAGCTCAGGTGCCAATCTTTAAAAAAAAAAAAGAAAGAAACATCACAAGTGAGGCGAGCTTCCCTGGTGGCTGTGATGGAGTAACTGGTGCCACACAAGCCCCAGTCGTGAACCAGCATGAAACTGGACCAAGTACAGGAAGGGACAGTTTTCAGGCATGAGCCGCAGGCAGCAGGAGCCTGGGGTCCCCGAGACCCAGAGGAGGAAAACTCATAAGGAGACCTCCCTACCCTTTGCCACTGCCACCTTCTTCCTGGGGACAGTTCCCCAGACCCCGCACAGCGGCTGGAACCCAGGCGGAGCCCGGGGGTCCTACTGAGCAAGGTCAGCCTTTGGAGCGGCAGAAATGGCTGGACATGGTGGGGCAGGGTGCCAAGCCTCTCACCCTCAGGGCTTCAGTTTCCCCATCTGTAAAACGAGCATAGCAAGAGTCCCCACTTCATAGGATCATTGTGACGCTTGAATAAACAAGTTAAAATATGCAAAAACGTCAAAGCCTTTATGTGCTAAGGGCCATGGAGCTCCCCTTCACGCATTCGATAAAGATGTGCTGAGGGTAGTGATACGTGGGGGGTTTACTGTCAGGGATTCAAAACGCATCTGCCCATGACACCAGGAACCGAATAGGGTCCTGTCCTGCTCCGCTTGAGGCAGGGTGCGCAGCACCGCTATTCTTCTGGAGTGCAATTTGCATCAAGAGCCTTGAAAATGTTCATGCCCTTTGCCCCAGTAATTCTCCTTTTGGGAATCTAGCCTGAATAGCATATTCCTAAACACACAAAAAAGCTCTGTGATTTGTTTAGTCATTGATTCAGAAGTTGTTTTTAACACAAGGGTGAAATGCTTTGCAAAGGAGCTGTTCTCCAAGGCAAGATGTAGCAAGGATTCGTGCCAGGCTGAAGCAGGTCTGTGCTGTGGGCTGAGGTTTGTGTTTCGAGGTGGACCCTCGAACAGAGAGATTTTCTAGCCTTCTCTGAGCAGAGCTGCTGGCCGGAAGAAGTGCTCCAATGTCCCCACCCCCTGGTGCGTGCCTCTCACATGCCACCCTGAAGGAGCCTGGGCAGGCGGGTCCTCTCAGGCAGGGGTTTGCCCAAAGCATCCTCCCTCCCTCTGGCACAGCCAGGCTGGCAGCTGGAAAGTCAGGGCCACCCAGTCGAGGGTCATGCCAGGCAAAGCAGGTCTGAACATGGTGTGTCTCTGAAGGCCCCTCCCCTCGCTCTCACTCCACCAGCCACGCCACTCCCCGGTGCCAGGACCCAGAGCGTCCCGGGCTGAGCAGGGCAGGAGGAAGGCGGTGGCTCCAGGGAAGCTGGTTGGCTGCAAGGAAGTGGCAACCCCGGAATCCACCCGTCACGCCCCGTCACGCCCCGTCACGCCCCATCACGCCTGGAGAACTCTCCCAGGGAGGTGTCTCCCGGTACCAGGAGAAACTGTGACGCGGCAGCGGAAAGGGCACAGGCTCTGGGATCCCACACGCCCCTCCCATTGTTATAAAGATTATGTGACAGGTAATTTGCGAAGCACCTGGTGGGGATTGTGAAACTTTTGAACATAGACGTGAGAAAGTATTCTTTCTTACCTGGAAGCAGCAGAGTGTGTGGTTGAGATCACTGACCCTGAAATCAGTTTGACCTGTGTTGAAATCCTGCATTACCAGCTGTTCAACTTTGGACTATTTATTTAACCTCTCTGAGCTTCAGTTTCCTCAGCTGTAAATTGAAGTTGGTAAAAATAGTGCCAGGTCATAAGAGCTGTTGTGAGCCTTAAATGCAAAAATACATGAGAAAACAGAGCCTGCTCTGTCAGCATCATCACTATGGATAAACCAGACAAGGCTTCTGGGAAGATATAACTTTGGAAAGGGCTTTGAAGGGTGAATAGGAGTTTGAAGGACTTTAAATAGTCCTGGGCACATGACAAACAGCTAAGAAGTATTTGTTTGGGGACTGGCCTGTTGGCGCAGTTGTTAAGTGCGCACGTTCCGCTTCGGCAGCCCGGGGTTCACTGGTTTGGATCCCGGATGTGGACATGGCACCGCTTGTCAAGCCAAGCTGTGGCAGCTGTCCCACATATAGAGTAGAGGAAGATGGGCACAGATGTGAGCTCAGGGCCAGTCTTCCTCAGCAAAAAGAGGAGCATTGGCAGATAGCTCAGGGCTAATCTTCCTCGGAAAAAAAAAAAAAGGAAGTATTTGTTTGTGGTTGCAAGACACAGCAGAGCAGGTCCTGCAGAACCTGGAGTGGTGGGAAGGGACAGCCCCACCTTCTAGAGCCGACCTCGTGTCCAGGAGAGAGACCGGGCTCAGGTGGCGTTCAGCCTCGTGTCTTAGTCTTTCAGTCAGGGTTCTCCAGAGAAACGGAACCAACAGGATGTATAGAGACGTGCAGAGATCTATGGTAAAGCGTTAGTTCACTTGGTTATGAAGGCTGGGAGGTCCCATGATGTGCTGGCTGCAAGCTGGAGGCCCAGGAGAGCCCGTGGTACGGGCTGGTCCAAAGCCACAGCCTGAGACCTGGGGGGCCAACCGGGTAAGTCGCAACCTAAGTCTGAAGGCCCGAGACCCAGAAGCACCGCCGACCGAGGGCGGGAGGAGAGGGACGTCCCAGCTCAGGCGGAGAGCACTGGGCCCTCCCTCTGCCCTCAAGGGTTTGGATGGCGTCCACCCACTCTGGGAAGGGCATCTTCTTCACTCAGTCTGTCTATGCAAACGCTAATCCCGTCCAGAATCAGCTCACAGACACACCCGGAAATTCTGTTTACCAGCTGTCTGGGCATCCCTTAGCCCAGTTAGGTGACACATAAACTCCGCCGTCAGAGTCCTCGCTCTGCCTCTCACTGGCTGAGAGCTCTCTCTGCCTCAGTTTCCTCACAGGCCAGCAGGGTACGAGCTACACTTTCCCGGCACGTCAGCTGTTCGGAAGGGCCCTGGTGCGCGACGGCTGCTTTGTAAATGGCAGTCACTGTTACAGGGTCTTTGGGGAGGTAGCAGCCTTGTCCCCCACTCCGTGTAGCTGCTCGCCTCTCCTCCTGCCACCCCATCCTCCCCTGCCCAGGGACACAAAATCTGCCACCCAAGTCCTTATCACTTTATCTGGATGCCCCGGTCACGCCCAAGGCTTGCATTAAGCTCAATTTTCCCTCCCTCTAGAGTCGGGGTCGCCAAACTTTTTCTGCAAAGGTGCAGACAGTAAATACCCGAGGTTCTGTGAAGCAAGAGGCACACTTACGGATACAGTGTGGGGACTCACGGAACAAGAGAAAAAATAAATTTTCCCAGATGCTTTAGCATTTGTTGGCAAATTCTAAACTAATAATTGAGTGGAATTTTTTGGGTGTTTTTTTTGTTTTGTTTTTTTCCCGAGGAAGATTAGCCCTGAGCTAACATCTGCTGCCAATCCTCCTCTTTTTGCTGAGGAAGACTGGCCCTGAGCTAACATCCGTGCCCATCTTCCTCTACTTTCTATGTGGGACGCCTACCACAGCATGGCATGCCAAGCAGTGCCATGTCCACACCCGGGATCCGTACCGGCGAACCCCGGCCGCCAAAGCTGAATGTGCAAACTTAACTGCTGCACCCTGGGGCCGGCCCCGAGAGGAATTTTTTGTAACCCAGCTCTTCCAAGGAACACAATGCAGTTCTTTCCGGGGAGGGGGAGGGGCGGGGCTCACATTTTGCTTAACGCGTTCAGAGGTAGAAAGCATTCTTAACTCGCAGGCCGAATTAGGCCTCTGTCGGTGTCTCTCCTTTTCCTGAGGGTCTTGGACCGTTTATCACAAACTCCTTCCTATCGTTTGTTATTTGCTGGATCTTGGTACAAAAAGAGAACGGCCAGGACTGTGCAGCCGAGCTCATCTGCGCGGGAGCCGTGTCATCATGGGCGTCACTGTGAGCGCCTGCAGTGTTTACTGAGCAGCTACGAGGTTCTGGAAGTTCGGACACAGCAGTAAACAAGACCAGCCTGAGCCCTCCCTCTCGAGGCTTCCCATCTAGTGGAGGGTGACCGGAAAGTGAAAAGGCAAACCACGTGACCCTTCTGAGCCTCAGTTTCCCATACTATAAAATGAGTATAGGGGCCAGCCCAGTGGTGCAGCAGTTAAGTGCACATGTTCCACTTCGGCAGCCCGGGGTTCGCCTGTTTGGATCCTGGGTGTGGACATGGCCCCGCTTGGCAAGCCATGCTGTGGCAGGCGTCCCACATATAAAGTAAAAGAAGATGGGCACGGATGTTAGCTCAGGGCCAGTCTTCCTCAGCAAAAAGAGGAGGATTGGCAGCAGTTAGCTCAGGGTTAATCTTCCTCAAAATAAATAAATAAAAATAAATAAATACATTTTTTAAAAAATGTATATAATCATCTGTGACCCACGGCCTCACCAGAGGGTCGTGAAGCCCAAGGGAGCAGACAAACGTGCTCTGCAAATCTTAAAGCCTTAAAGTGTCCTACTGATGTGAGCAGGGACCTTCCGTGCGTCTTATTTTTAGCTGCCTTTTCTTGTCTAAGAGAAGAGATTTTGACAAGTGACTTTCGGGTCTCATTGCAGTTGGTAAGGAAGGCAGGGAGTGAGCAGAGTCATCTGGGCCATCCCTGGGCCGTGAGGTTAATCCGGGTGCATCCACACATGTCTGGGGGGCTGGGGTGGGGGGGCGTTCCGCCCTCTGCAACTTCTCACGCATCACCTGGGGCCCCAAGCGGCTGCAATTCTCTCCCAGCGGTGTGGGGGGCGGGGGGGGGGGGGGGGCAAGTATTGAAATTCGGGCTGGGAAGCCCCCTTCCGAGTCCTCCAGGCTGCTTCCTGCCTCTCCTTCTCCACCCCCTCGGCCACGTTGCAGCTCATCATTGCTCCTTCACAAGCGGGCTGCCCGCCTCCCCGCAGGCCTATGCCCTGGCCAGGGATGGCATGTGGCCCCCTAATGAGCCTCCGGTCAGAGGACCCCCTCCTTCTGTGGAGAGAGGCCCCATCTGGGGAGCAGGTCCCAGATGGCGAGACAAGGGGGCGGGCAAGAGGCCTGGATCCTGTTGAGGCTGGAACCAGCGAGTCCCCTCTCTGGGGGACTTTCGAGCAGGACGCTGAACTTCACGCACTGCCCAAGGGCTGCAAACTAACTATAAGACGTCAGAGCCAGGGGACCATCTGCATCTTCTGCTTCAACGGTTTTCAAACTATTTTAGCTGTGGAGTTTTTTTTCTTCAAACAAAATCCTGCAAGAAACACAAATACATAAATCACAGAGGTGGCAAAGCATCGTGGCTGCAAGTCCACGCTCGGCGGAGGAAGGGTAGCCTTTCGACAAATGATGCTGGGGCAACTGGATATCCGAGGGCCAAAAAATGAACTTGACCCAAACCTCACACCTCATATAAAAATATATAAAAATTAACTCATAATGGATCACGGACTTAAGGGCAAAATACAAAACTATAAATCTTTTAGAAGAAACAGAGGAGAATGTCTTTGGGACCCAGGGCTGGGGTTCTTCAGACATGATGCCAGAGCAGGATCCACCAAGAAAAAAAACTGATGCACTGGACCTCATCAAAATGAGAACATTTTGCTCTACGGAAAACCCTGTTAAGAGGATGAAAAGACAAGCTACCGACTGGGAGAAAATATTTGTGAATCGCATACCTGACAAAGGGCTCACATCTAAAATATATAAGAACTCTCAAAACTCAACAGCAAGGGCCGGCCTGGTGGCGCAGCAGTTAAGCGCACATGTTCTGCTTCCGCGGCCCAGGGTTCACTGGTTGGGATCCCGGGTGTGGACATGGAACCGCTTGGCAAGCCATGCTGTGGCAGGCGTCCCACATAGAAAGTAGAGGAAGATGGGCACGGATGTTAGCTCAGGGCTGATCCTCCTCAAAACAAGAAAAAAAAAAAGAGAGGATTGGCAGCAGATGTTAGCTCAGGGCTAATCTTCCTCAAAAAAAAAAAAAAAACAGTAAAAAAGGAATCCAATTAGAAAATGGGCAAAAGTCGTGGAGACATTTCACCAAAGAGGATCTACGGATAGCAAAGAAACACAGAAAAAGATGTTCAGCATCGCTAGCCACCAGGGAAATGCAAATCGAGCCCCCTGTGAGACCTCAGAACATCCCTATTAGAACAGCTGAAATAAAAAAGATGGTGACAGCACCAGACTCTGGCGAGGGTGTGGAGAAACTGAGCTCTCCTACACTGCTGGGGGCAATGAGAAAACCGTACGGCCACTTTGGAAATTAGTTTGGTAGTTTCTTTTCAAAAACTAAATATACGCTTACATTATGATCCAGCAATTACTCTCCTGGGCATTTATCCCAGAGAAACAAAAACTTCCGCGCACACTAAAACCTATAGACAAATGTACACAGCAACCTTGTTTGTCGTGGGCAAAAACTGGAAACAACCAAAGTGTCCTTTATTTGGGTGAATGGTCCATCCCGACCTCGGAACACAGTTCAGTGATAAAAAGGAAGTGACCGCTGAGACAGCGGCCGCTCCCGTGGATCTCGAGGGGTTACGCCCAGCGAGAAAGTCAGCCGCCAAAGTGTCTGATTGCATTTATGTAACATTCTTGAAATGACAAAGTTACGGAGATGGAGAACAGATCCGTGAGTGCCAAGGGTCAGGGTGGGCAGGTGGGAGGGAGGTGGGTGTGGCTCCAAAGGGCAGCAGCAGGGAGACCTCTGTGACGATGGCTCAGTTCTGTCTCTTGATTGGGTGGGGTGGTGATTACGCAACTCTACCCACGGGCTATAAAAGGGCACAGAACTGTCCAACATTGTACCGAGATCAATTTCTAAGTAAATAAACAAAAGCCCAGGCTCAGGAGTCACTCAAATCCCAGCTCCACCATTAGCTTGCTGTGTGGCCTTAGGCAGATTGCACCACCTCTCTGTGCTTCCTTTCCCCCTCTGTAGCAGGTAGCTACCTCAGGGTTTGCAAGGGTTAACTGAGATAATGCACGCAGGCATGCCTGTAAACTACCCGGTAGGTGATAACGACCCAAGAGAACGTTTGTTATTATTTTAAAAAGGAATAACTCTGATTGAAGTGGGGGTGGAGGTGCTTTGCACCTGTGGTGGGGAAGGCTGGGGAAGGGGGAGGGACTTGCCCAGGGTCACTCGGTGCCGGAAGCACTGGGGGGCTCAGACCCTGGGCTCCTGGTCCTAACCCTGGGCCTTTTCCACTTTACTCCTCTGTTGCCCGCCTCTCCCATCCATGGGGTCAGAGACGTTGGCTCCCGAGGGTCCATCTGAGCACCCCGGGGGCGGCGGGGCCGAGAAGGTTCCCAGGATACCCGGAGGGATGAGAGTCTCAGCGAACGTAAGTTCCTCTTTCCTGAGGGCTCCCGCTGGGCTGGGCTCCGCCTCGAGCCCTTGACTCCTTGTAGCAACCCTGACTTCAGGGTCGAGACAGCTGAGGTCTGGAGGAGTGCAGTGAGTGGCCCAAGGTCAGGGTGCTAGTAGGGCTGGAACTGCGGCCTGGCCAGGCTCTGTGGATCCAGGGGCTGCCCTCTTAAGGTCGATGATCATAGCAACCCAGCAGCACTCACCACGTGCTGGGCACCATTCCAAGACCAGTTCACTGAGGCCACAGAATGGGGCTCCAACATAGCGTCTATTGTCATCATTTCCACTCATAGAGGAGGGAAGTGAAGCACAGAGAGGTTATTTAACTTGTCCAAAATCACACAGCAAGTGGCAGAGCTGGGATTTGAACGCGGGCAGGCCAGTTCGAGTCTGCGCTCTCCATCTCCCTCCCATGCTGCCTCTCACTCCCGTCCACCCTTTTCAGCCTCCCTAGAAGGGCCCTGCCTGTGTTCTTGGGGTCACCTGTGTTCTCCGCTGCCGGTGAGTCATCTGGAAACTGCTCCCTGTCAGACTGGTTGCCCAGAGGTCCCCAGGATCCTACTTGGGACACAGAGCATTAGGTAATGATGTGTGGGAGGAGAACGCTTCTGTGTCCAGCCAAATTCCTTCCTTCCGCCCAGGGCGGAATCAGCTCAGGACTCAGGCAATTTAATGAGGTTTGGTAATAAACGCACTTTTGAAAAATGTGCGCGTGATAACAGTGGTTTAAACTACCCAGAAGATAAAAAGTGACCAGTGGTTTAGTTGTCGGGGTGGCTCCCGGCCCCGTGGGGGAGAGTCAAGGCGGGGCTCTCCACTCGGCTCCTAGTGGGAGAGACGCACCATCCCTGGTCTTAGTTCTCTCATTCCTCAAAAGAGGGGACTGGATTCCAGCTGGAAAAGGACACTTTCCAGAGCAACCTAATGGACACAGAAATGACTACATCTCACACACACACACTAGACACGACAGGCCGGGATCAGGTTCCCACCTGTAGGCTGGTCCTCCTTTGGTGCCAGCTTCCTGCTTCCTAAACCCATAATCACGCTGGTGTCTGATGACGGGTTGCACACCTGGCCACACATTCAAAGCCAGGAAGTTTTCCATGGATCGGGTCCAGACCTGCATGATTCAATGTGTACTTTTTTTTTTTTGGTGAGGAAGGTTGGCCCTGAGCTAACATCTGTTGACAATCTTCCTCTTTTTGCTTGAGGAAGATTGTCGCTGAGCTGACATCTGTGCCAGTCTTTGTCTATTTTATGTGGGACGCTGCCACAGCATGGCTTGATGAGCGATGCATAGGTCCACGCCTGGGGTCTGAACCCACAAACCCCAGGCCGCCGAAGCAGAGTGCACGAACTTAACCACTTGGCCACAGGGCCGGCCCTCAATGTGTACATTTAAACGGGCTTGCTTTCTTGTCCACTCCCTGACTTTCGTTCCCGGTGGATTATTCTAGACAGTCAGAGTCCATGGTCCGTCACAGACGGAAGGACGTCAGTGCTGGGAGAGGGGAGGGAGCAGCAGCTCCTGGTCTCGCGAGCCGAGGTGGTTTGTGCACTGTCTTCCCATTTCTGCAAGGTCTACAGAACACCTGACTGAACATCTTTCTTTAAATAAACGCCTATTTTAAACTGAAATGAATCGTTCTTACGGGAAAACCTCTATCATTCATTACAGAAAGCGTGAATTTAACTGCTAGTTGTATACATATACACATATTTCTAATACGCACTGAAATGAACGTGTGGAATTGGAATTTTAAAGTGCTCCTCTGCGTACCAGCCCAAACCACCTCGCGGTGCCCACCCCTGGACCACAGATCTCTCCGCTTCCTTCTGCAGCGAAGATGCCCGGGCTCCAGGAGGGCTGCCCACAGCCAAGCCCTAACATAATTGCTCCACGTCCTGAGAAGAGCCCAGGTCTCAGGGTTGGGGAACAGTGAGGGGTGGCAAAAAGAATGTTGGTTTCAGAATCGCAGAGTCCCAATCATTACTTTGGAACTTACCAGGTGAGCAACCTTGAGCCTCAGAACCTCTCCAAGCCTCAGTTTCCTCGTGCCTGCTCTGAAGATTAGCTGCTGTACGTACACAGAGCACATCGCACAGGGCTGGCCCTTTAAGAGTACTTGGTCTCTAGTCAGTCTCTTTTTCTCTCTCCACTCGGCCCCAAGGAACAGAATGCATTCCCGCCTCAGGACCTTTGCACATGCTGTTCCTACTGCATGAACTGCTGAGTGAAGACAGGAAGCTGAGGCTTATGGAGCCCACACCTCTGTGTCAGTTGTAGTCGAGGGGCCCAATCTAAGGTCATGATATGGAAGGTGACATGCCTGGCCTGGGACAGTCCTGCACACAGCAGGCACCCAGCCCACACTGCAGACTTGCCAGCCCATGTGGTCTACCCCCAGGAGCAGCACGGCCCTGGAATAGAAGCTGGACCCTGGCACCGTCCAGCTCCCTGCCCAGCATCACTATTGCCCACAGTGGAGACTGTATTTTAAGATGGTGCCTCCGCTTGAGACCCGAAGCCCACAGACTATTGGAGCTATTGCTATTCCCTCCAAGACGCCCCCTCTGTTTCCAGCTTCAGAACCCAACTGAGACTCCTGCAGAGACAGCAAGACAAGGAACAGGACGCAGAGGTCTCAGGAAGAGGGAGAGGCTGTTTAAGAAAACAAAGGAGGACACAGCAGAGAGGAGCAAGGAGACGGCCAGCGGGGGACAGTGGGGTAAGTGCAGGAATGGCTCGGGTGGAGCCCCTGAAGTCAGCAGCAAAGGTTATTACACTCTTTGTTATAGTTCATAACGAATCCTAGTGAACAGTAAAACAGGTACTCAGTTAAGGTGTTCTGATGACGGCATGACAGGGAAACTGAGGCACAAAGAGGTAGGCTCTGCCGGGCTCAGTGGGCGCTGGAGTGGATGACCTCCTTGCCGAGTGTCACCAGTGAGGGCTGAAGAGGAGATGTAGGTGGGTGCGTTGTTGACTTAAAGCCACGCTGTCCCCAGGTGCCGAGCTTCTCTTACGTGGGAGCAGAACTTTACAGTTTAGGAAGCCCTTTCACAGCCCCTTTAAAGTGCCGCCCTGGGGCAGGCAGGGCAGGGACTGCTGGCCCCACCTGAGAGCTGAGGACCCCAGGGAGGGAGGTGGATGGGGTGAGCTCCGCCGCACCCGTTCTGTGTGCCAGGGAGCCTGCTGCCTGCTGGACTGACGACCTTGACGCCTTTCCCCATCCCAGGTGGCCGCTCCCATCTCCATGTCCCATCCTGGGGGCCTGGGGTTCACGGAGGTTGCCTGCCGGAGGTCCCATGGCTGGGTCTGCCTGACAAACAAGAATGAGAGGGGTGGGGGTCTGCGCTTCCATTGACGTCTCGGCTTCACCACCTCCGCCTGCAAGGCCTTGACCACGTTACTTAACCTCTTTGACTCTTGGGTTTCCAATCTGTAAAATGGGACTATTATGCGATGACTTGGGTCCTCCCTGCCCCCCAAATTCAACCGTTGAAGTTGAATTCCCCCAGGACCTCCGAATGTGACTGTGTTTGGCGATAGGGTCTTTAAGGAGGTAATTAGTTAAAATGATGTCATTAGGGTGGGCCATAATTAATCCAAGGTGGCTGGTGTCCTTATAAGGAAAGGGAATTAGGACACAGACAGGAACAGAGGGAGGACCGCATGAAGACAGAGAGACAATGAGCATCTACAAGTCAAGGAGCGAGGCCTCAGAAGAAACCAACCCTACCGACGCCTCGGTCTCAGACTTCAAGGCTCCAGAATTGTAGGAAAATAAGTTTCTGTTGTCTGAGCGCCCCAGTCTGTGGTACTTTGTTCGGCGGCCCCAAGAAACTAACACAGGGACCAGTGCAATGTCCATGCTGCATGGATGTTGCAAAGATTAAAGGGGCTTTTCTCGGGAGAGCATATGGCCCAAAGCCGGCACACAGTAAGCGCTCAATAAATGCCAGAGCGTCTTGGTTCCATTTAGGAATTCCTTCGATTCATCTGGCTGACTCAGTCCGTTTCGCTGTTATTTTCCAACGGGCTCTTACAGTTTTCCACGACGTCACGTGGCCTGAAACGCAACGGTTCCCAGCCACCCGTGCCACCTGGTCCACTAAACAGGCTGCACTCCTTCCTGCCTTATGGCTAAACTTGCAGGCAAATGACAGTTCTGCAGCTGAGCCCAGAGCCTTGGGTTTTCTTGTCCATTCAAACTCTGTCTCTTGACCTCACCAGAAGGTCACCTGGCTGCTAGGCTGCATTCCATGATGGATGCAGGATGCACATCTGTAGGGCCTGCCATCCGCTTGTCCTTCTGTCTCTTTCTCTAGTCTTAAAACCATGCACTCATCCTGCCCGCTGCCAGGGGACAAAGGAAGCTGTGCAGTGCACAGCTTTTATCTGCACGCTGGGATGAGAGACAGTCTGAAAAACGACCGGAGAGCGACTGGTTAGAGACCAGGTCCACAAACCGTGGCTCTATCCCAGGCCAGGAGCGCAACAGGAGCACAAACACCGCACAGAGTCCGGAGGGGCTGGTGGTTACAAACTAACACGCAGACATCGAGGAAACTGAGTTCGATCCTGTTTCTCCTGGGTCTGAAAAGTTAGACTTAACTCCTAAAGTGAGCCTGTTTTCCTTTCAGATTTGTCCTGGACTCTCTTGTATTCAAGCAGGAGTAGTGGGACCAGTGAGGGGCAAAATTGTGAAACGGTCGCTTGTTTTTTGCTTTTTTTTTTGTAGGGATAGACTGGCCCTGAGCTAACATCTGTTGCCAATCGTGCTCTTTTTGTTTTCCTCCCCAAAGCCCCAGGGCATGGTTGTATATCCTAGCTGTGAGTCCTTCTAGTTCTTCCATGTGGGCCACCACCACAGCGCGGCAACTGACAGACTGGTCGTGAGGTTCCACGACCGGCAAATGAACCTGGGTTGCTGAAGCGGTGAGAGCACCGAACTCTAACCACTGGGCCATCAGGGCTGCCTTAGCGGCTTGTTTCTTGAGGTGAGGGTGACTGGGGCTACGGAAGAGGAAGTCCCTCAAACCCTCAGGAAGAGAAGTGGTGCGTTGGCTCTGGGTGCTGGGCAGAGTGGAGGCTCAGTAAATATTTGTTGAATTCTCTTAAATCCTCGTCTTTAGCGGGCCAGCATGGGAGTCCTGGTGTCTGGCCTCCTGTACCTCCTCTTCCTGGAATTACACTTGGGAGTAGCTTCCCCAAGGCGTAGACAGCGACGCCTTCCTTGAAAAAAGTGGCATGACTTCAAGTAGCACTTCTTACACTGTGAGATCCTGGGGGTCTTGTTATAAATGCACACTCAGATTCAGGCCATCTGGGGCCCGGCCTGAGACTCTGCACTTCTAACAAACATCTAAGTGATGCAGCTGCTGCTGGTCCAGGGCCCACACCAAGGGTTTCCTGAAATGACCTGTATTCTTCCTGGCTCTCCTAAAAGCCAGCTGTGTGGCCTTAGGTGGTCTCAGAGCCTCTCTGGGCTTCAGTTCTCCAGCTGGATATCATATAGATCAACAAACATATATGAACAGCTTACTACATGTCAGGCCACCCTGGGTGCTTGCTATAAAAACAAAGATGAATGAACCACAAGCCCAGCCCGTGACGGGCTTGCAGCCTGGGGGGCTTAAAGGTCCAATGATAATATTCAAGGACCTTTGGGATTCTAAAATTTCAAGGCTCTCCTGGCAGAAACAGGGTTAAAAGATCTTCGTCTCCCAGAAAACATCTTTCCAAACACTATGACGAGGATCCCCTCAAACTACTCTTCTCAGAATCAGGGAGTATTCAATCCAGAAGTAACCACAAGAGAAATTCAGCCCAAACTCTCTCTCACCATTTAACAGACGGGGGCAACCAGAGATCGGCGGCCACGAGTGCTGGGTCCAGGGCAAATGACTGGTTTTCCAGCTACGCTTTCAAAGGTAGGACTGTCCAACAGAAATAAAACGTGAGCCACAAAATTTTAAACATGTTATTTTAAATTTTGCGGTGGCCACATCGAAAAGCTTCAAAAGAAAGAGGTGATACTCATTTGAATCCTACGTTTACCTAACATGTTAAAAATATTCCCATTTCAACGTGTGATCGATACAACGAAATTATTAATGAGATAGTCCATATTCCTTTTTATTGCACCAAGACTTTGGGGTCCAGTATAAGTACACTCACTGCACATCTCGTTCACACTAGCCACATCTCTACTGCTCAGCAGCCTCATGTGACCAG
This sequence comes from Equus quagga, assembly GCF_021613505.1. Taxonomy (NCBI): domain Eukaryota; kingdom Metazoa; phylum Chordata; class Mammalia; order Perissodactyla; family Equidae; genus Equus; species Equus quagga. The sequence goes on from NC_060271.1 coordinate 36,252,302, forward strand.
GGGCTGCCATGTCGGACGGTGAAGATCTGAGTTGTATTATCCTGTCCGCACCCAATCTCACAAACACAGACCGCCAGGACCAATTCTCCATTGGTCAGTAGCATCATCCCCACAATCAGTGATGGGTTTTTATAGACCCGCGACCAGGAAATTAATCTGCCAACTGGACGTGTAGTTTTCTGGGGCCAAGTTAAATACCATTCCATTTCTGGGAAGAACCTTAAATGTGGCCTCGTCTAACTTGACATGTGACTTCACTGAACACTGGAAGAGGCCGCATAGCCTGCTGCGGGTCCTGGGGATGGCGGGCTGGGAGGGAACCCACATTTCCACACTTTTGTGCGTGAAGTGCTTATAACACAGCGCCAGCCACCTAGTAAGTGCCGAGACATCTCAGCCACCTTCTTTCCCTTTTCCTCTTTCACTTTTGTACCAAACCGGTCTGTCCCTTGCATTCAAGGGAGATCCAATTCACAGCACATTTCAGAGGAAGAAGGATTGTTTCCAGCTCGCCTGGTCGGTGCACCTCCCTAGGTGATGTCGGTTACATAAGCAGCAGGATGACATGCCTAACTGATGGATGTCTGCAGCACACCCATTTCAGCCAGGAAAGCCACACTGGCTTTCCCCAGGAGAACGGCGGCGAGGAACTGAAGTGCGGAGATGCAGACATGACTCTTGCCATCTGACCGGTAGGGCCAGTTCTCGGCTGTGATACCCAAAATGCTTTCGACTGCAGCACAATCTCAAGAAAAACCAGTTTCGGGAGGACCACACCTAGGATCATATGATGCAATCTGATATTAGCGTCTCCTTGCATCAGGCGTTCTGACGCACCTGGCTTTCACGCTGGCAAAAAGCTTTATGATGGGGAAGGAGAAAAAAAGAGAAAGACTCGCTGGCTGAAATCTAAAGGTGCTGTTGGTAGGGCTCCTAACGGGCCACACAGTGCGTTTGGAGGATAAACAGTGAACCAACCGCCGCAGCCTGACGAGCACCAGCACGCCATTTCTTGAAGCGGACTTGATGTCATATTTAGGCGAGATTCTTTTCTGGTTGGTTCTACTTATGTTTTATATCAAAGCATCGAGGTTTAATCTCCTAAATCTTTTTTAATGTCAGTCTATTAAGAAGCTTTCAAAGGCTGCTTCTGTTCCCTCTCTTGACCTTTCTGAAGACCTCCGAAATGTACCAGATGATTTCTCAGTCTCCACATTCCTTCACAGAAGCACTCCTGGTTCCTTGGACATGCAGACTTCCGACTTTGATCAAATTCTCTAGATTTGGGGGCCGGCCCGGTGGCGCAGCGGTTAAGTTCGCACGTTCCACTTCGGCGGCTCGGGGTTCGCCGGTTCAGATCCTGGGTGCAGACATGGCACCGCTTGGCAAGCCATGCTGTGGTAGGCGTCCCACATAGAAAGTAGAGGAAGATGGGCACGGATATTAGCTCAGGGCCAGTCTTCCTCAGCAAAAAGAGGAGGATTGGCAGCAGATGTTAGCTCAGGGCTGATCTTCCTCAAAGAAAAAAAAAAATCTTTGGTAGACCAAGTGATATTGAGTTCACAATGTAGCAGAGGAGACCAGTAGCTCACCTCCCTCCCAGGATGAGCCAGCAAGATCTTCTAGCAAAAATCACTCCTTGCCACAACTACAAGTTCCTACAACTAAAAATACACAACTGGGGGGATTTGGGGAGAAAAAGCAAAAAAAAAAGATTGGCAAGGTGTTAGCTCAGGTGCCAATCTTTACAAAGAAAAAAAAAATCACTCCTTGATATGGCTTACCAGGCTCGACAAGAGATGGTCCTTGTCTACTCCCTCGGCTCTAGCCACCTTGCTCTTCTCGCCCAGCCCCTTAGGACACTCAAGATCCCTGGACTCCTGCATGTGCTCTCCCTCCACCCGCCCCGGGATAGCCTTCCCACCCCTGTTCATCTGGTGAGTCTTATCAATCTGTAAGCCACTCAGCTTACCTTTCCACAGGGATGCCTTCCTTCTTCCCTGACCCCGAATAGGATGGATTCCCTTGCCATAATGGTCCTACACGGGCATTGCTTTGCCTGTGTAGGGGAGGAAAAAGCTGCCCTCCATCCTCTTAGGGCTCCTGGCTGGGTCTGAAAATTATACAAAGACAGCTTAACAGGAGAAAAGCAGACAAATTTATTTTAAAGATTGGCAGCTGAGCTAACAACTGTTGCCAATCATTTTTTTTTCTTTTTTCCTTCTTCTTCTCCCCAAAGCCCCCCAGTACATATAGCCCATAGTTGTATATTCTAGCTGTGGGTGCCTCTGTGCTATGTGGGACGCCACCGCAGGATGGCCTGACGGGCAGTGCCATGTCTGCACCCAGGATCTGAATCGGCGAAACCTTGGGCCCCTGAAGTGGAGCGCGGGAACTTACCCACTCGGCCAAGGGGCCGGCCCCTACAAATTTATTTTAATATAACTTCTACGTGACACGGGAGGCTTCCTAAGGAAATGAAGATCCAAAGAGACAGATCTGTGTATTTTTCTGCTAGGTTTCATGAAAAGTGGACAGTCCTGAGGACTAGGATAGGGTAAGGGGTATGAGGTCCGTGTAACAGACTGGGGGAAAATTAGCAAAGCTTGTTTATTAGGATTCTTCTTAGTGACCCTTTGTCTTTGGAGATCGGGATGTCCCTTCCCTCCTGGGACAGGGAGGCCACCTGTCACCTGAGGGTTTAAGGCCCAGTTTAGAGAAGAAGGGCTGGGGGGAGGTGTCAGAGTGACACTTGGTCTCCTACTAAAAATTTTTACCGGCTTCCTTTTTTCTTAGGCACACTGACACAAGGAAGTTGCTTCTTTAGGCAGAAAACAGACCTGCTGTTTTCTCAAAACTCCTTTAGTTTAAAATATTCAATATGCCAAGGTGCCATATTTTGGGGTAGCATGTCCCGAACCCCATCACTTAACGACACTTGCAATGACTTGCTGATTATCTATCTTTCCTCTTAGACTGTGCCTTCCACTGGGGCAGAAACCGTGTTCTCTAGCTTTGTACCCCCAGCACCTAGAACTGGGTGTCTTGCCTGGACTGGGGGCCCAGGAAATATTTGTCAAAAAATGAAAAATTCCCATCAAAACTAGCTTCCAGTGCATCCTGGGCCTCGGAATTACTGGCTAGGTAATTCACGAATACAGCAGACGCTGGCGCAGCCCTCCCCCCGTCACAGCACCTTGCTGCACGCTAGATCCATCCGTAGGCAAACAGAACACAGCTCCTCTCTGCACAGGAGACAACTATTCACATCGCATTCCTCTTTCCCTCCAATCACTCAATTAGGGCACGTCCCTTGCTGGCAGATGCGTGAGCAAAGTATTTTCCAGCCAGTGTCCTCAGGTGACCTGTCTAGACGTGCCCGGGAAAAACAATCTAACCTTCTCCTAACCCCCAAGAAAAC
>NC_060271.1:36256122-36325234 GCF_021613505.1 Equus quagga
GCCGGCGCGCGGCGGGGCGCGGCGGTTTGCGCCGGGGCTTTGAGGTTCCCGCCGCCTCGGCTCCGGCGCTCCGGGGGGGCGGGGCCTGGCTGCCGCCGCGCATGCCCCGTGTGGCCCTGCACCGTCTCGCGCCGCTGGGGAGGCGGGGGCGGCCGGGGCCGGGGCGGGGGCGAGGGCGCATGCTCCGAGGGCCTCCCCCCCCCCCCCCCCCCCGGAGGTCGGGCCGCCCCCGGCGGAGAGGGGCTTGGGCTTTGTTCTCCGCTGTGGTCCGAGGGCGCGGGTGCTCGGGATGTGCTCCGTGCGGGCCCCCCCGAGGAGGAAGCATCCCTCCTGGTCCGAATGGGCTTGAATTTGCTCGAGACTTGGGCCTTCAAACCTCAGCGAAGATCGTGACCGACTCATGTGCCCGCAAAACCCTGCGGAGCCGGAGGTCCCACCCTGGGGTCTGTGAGCCTCAGAACCCGCGGGCTTAGTGTGGGACGTGTGTCCCCAGGTTCTCATCAGCCCAGAAGAGAGAGCTTTGGTGCAGGGTCCAGAGTCTGGCCTTCTGGAGAGGTCCTTTCCTCTCCGCGGTGGGGGTGGAAGGGTTAACAGGACCGAGTGCTTTCGCCTAGTGGAGCGCAGGCAGCGTGTAAATGGTTAAAGCGATGCGTTTCTGCATCCACTTTATAGATGAGGAAGCGGGCACAGCTCCTCATCCGTTTGAGGGCCCAGCCCCGGATCACAGGGCTCAGGCTTTCTCCGGCGACGGCCTCAACGCCTCTGCACCTTGGTGCGAAAATGCTTTATTCCTGCGCTCCTGGCCATGGGGTCGATGTGTTAGATGGCGGAGGAGAGCCCGTGTCCCTGGAACGTCTTCCTTAGGGTCGCGACGAGGCCGGTGGCAGGGAAATGGCTGCAGTATTGAGAAACTGGAGCACGGGAACTATGTGCTTTAGCGCGGCTCATCCTGCACGCCAGACTCCCACACTTGCCCCCAAGCACGGGTGTTAGGAGAGAAAACTGAAAGGGGGGGCTCTGCCTCTGCTGTGGGCTCTCAGTTTCCAGTCCGACTGTTAGGATGTGAGTTTTGTTGTCAGGAAGTAGAAGAGTCTCACCCCGATGCTGAAATGTACCTAAAAAGGGATACCCGGGGAGAGAGAGGGTCCAAGGGACACCAGGCTCTCCATAGCACAGCGCGCAGCTGGCTTGTCTGATGGAAATGGCACCTTTCTTCGTCTTACTAGGAGATTCCCGTGCTCTCTGTGAGTAGGCACAGCAGTCCATCGCAGTTGACATTTATGTTTACAACTCACTTCTCCCTTCAATTCCTGGGGTACATATATGTGGGTATACAGACTTCCCTTTCCCCTGCCCCTTAGAAAACAGGAAGGCCCGTCAAGCAGCTTCCTTTGGCCTGGTCAGCACGCCCTCCTCGGCTCAGCGCGTCCAGGAGACAGGGTCAACAGATGATGCTCTTTCATGCTTCGAGGAAAGTGCACACCCGAAGTTTTAAGTTCTTATTAGCATCTGTCGAGTTTGGTCCAGTGTCAAGGCTGGGCCCATGCTGCCCCATTGCCTTCTACAGGCCTAGGTGGGCACTGCCCCTGGTCCTTGGTGGGCCTTCTGCCCCGCATCCCTGGCCCCAGGTTCCTGGGCTCCAGGGGAGGCGCAGGGTCTCCACTGGTTCAGCAGCTCTGGGGATCCCGTCTGCTGCCACAGGCCAACGGCAACCCCCAGCTTGTTTTAGAAGGGAGCTTTTTAGTGAGAGTTTTGCAAGCCTCGCCACTGTTCCCAGCTGCCTGAAGGTGGTTGTGTGAGAGCAGCTGCCAGGAATCGTCTGAAACCATGTTGCCTTTCTTTCACTCAGACCTGCAGACACTGGGCTTGTGGAAGACAAACCCCAGAGACTTGTGTAGTCGAGGGGCGAAGTGGCCTTGAGTAAGAGATGTGTGTTTTTATAAAACACTCTTATGATTTCAGTCTCGGAAAATGCTCTCTCTAAAGACCTCAGGTTTATATGTAGTTGTGAGGGGTGAGCATCTGATGCTTGTTGGGGGTTGCTGCAGCCGGCATTCCCTGGGAACTTCCTAACCCTGAAGATACAGCAGGCGGCCTTGGCTGAATCCGAGAAAATAGGGGAGTGTCGTACGCTGTCCGGGTCTTTGTAGCTTTCTCAGTGTTAGGTTGCTGAGGTTTTGTGGACCTGAGACAGATCGCTCCCATCTGAAAAGACCAAGTAAATACCACTGAAAACCGAGCTTGCAGTCTGTTTCAGTTGATAGCCCACGAGGGAATTTGTTTCTGCTGGCGTTTCTCTGACCCGTCTTCCCTCGCCGAGAGTAGCAGCCTTCTAAATGGATGTGTGTTAAAAGGTTGACTCGCGGCCTCAGAAACATGCTCCTTGCACTTGGGCAATAATTCAAAAATGGCTTTGGAGCAGAAACCCCATTTTGTTGATTGAAGAAGCTCAGTGCTTTTTTCTGCCGTGGCCATTCATCCTGGCCCAGCTTACGTGACCGGGCTGTCAGGAGGCAGCAGGTGAAATGAAATTCACTCACTGTTTTCCCAGCCTCTCCACATGGCCTTTAGACACATGCGATGTTACAGACACCGAGTTTATCCAGACACAGTCTCGGCCCATCAGTGAAGGTGGATCACACCTTGGAGGGTCCCATCACCTCCAGCTCTCAGTCCTGACAGCCGTCACTGGAGTCCTGGATGGACCCAGCAGGCACTGGGGGGTCTCCTACCCAATGGCAGTTTAGGCCTGTGACAAAGAGGGACATGGGCTGTGATTTAAGCTGTGTTAGTTCTCTTCCTTATTTTATGTAAGATGGAGGGACAAATTTAATGATAAAGAAACAAGGGTAAGTGGCCTACAGCAAGCAATTGTGTAGATAACAGCACTGAAATGCAGTCAGGTATCTCCATCGGAAGCGTGAGGAAATAGGGCCTAGGACATACAAACCTGAGTAAGACAACACTCAGTGCCCTGCATGGCAGTCAGACCACTGTCGCTGGCGGAGACTCATTTCTGCCAGCACCTTATATCTCAAAGGTTATGTCTGGATTTTTATGTAAATGCTTAGCTGGCTTGATGGGCCAGTATCCACAAGCCCTTGCTTGACCACCCGTGCAAATGCTGACGTCTCCAGGTCACAAGGGAAACCCTGCGCCTGCCCAGGGTGGTTGCAGCAAGGTCTGGCAGTCTGGTGGAGCTGCAAGTCCTGCAGGAGCCAGCAGCACGGGCACCTGTCGTTGTCGTGAATACATCTTGTGTGGAGTGGTTGAGAGCCCTCTGCCTGCCGGGGGGGGGGGCTCAGGAGGGGGTCTGCCAGGGCAGGGGTGATGCCCCGGCCGGGTTACAGGCTTTCCAGGATCTTTTTCCCTGTGTTCTCTGCCTGGCAGCTCATCCCACAGTGCCTTAGTTCCTGCCTGAGTCTGTGCTGCCGCCTGCACGTGGACCTGAGGGATAGTGGAGAGCTAGTCGGTGATGTGGGCAGAGACCCAGGGCAGAGACCCAGGGCCGCTCCTTCCGCGGGTAACTTGACAGAACTCACTCACTGATGGCTGTTCTCCTTCTGCAGTAGACCTATAGAATGTTCCAGCCAGGGCCGCCAGTTAAAGAAAGGGAGATAACCAGGGGAAACCAGGCTCCCTTTCAAGTAATCCGAGTCTGGGTGCTGCGGGGTAGGAGTACCCTCTGATTAAGGTCATTCTCTGAATAATTGAAGTGTGGCAGAGCCAGCCTCCTTTCCTGGCGGGTTTGCTTCCCCTTGCTTCTGACTGCGGGATGAGTCCCGTAGATGGACCATCTTCCAGCCACGTGAACGTGGCCGAGCAGGCCAGCGTTACGGGCCCTACTCTGCAGGCGTGCCTGGGCTGGCGGCCCTGGGCTGGGCAGCGTTCCCTAAGACATGGACTCCTGCATCGGGAAGACGTGGTCATGCTAACAGTGTCCCCAGGTCCCGCCAGGCAGTCACCGCGCAGAGGTTAGCGTGCCTGGATCTGGAGCTGTTTGGCCTTTTTTTCTTCCAAGAACAATTCTGTAAACAGAAGGAAACCTCTTCCTTTCCTTTTAATGTCTTGGGATGATGATGGAAAGGGTGAAAGCAGAACAGGCAGTTACTGCGTCCCTTGCCTGACTGGAACCGAGTAGGTGGTTCAGAATTGAATCCTTGACCAAAAGTCTGCTTTCCAAAGTCTGCTTGGGCATTTCAGACATAAAGCAGAATGCTGAGACTGTTTTATGACGAGCGCCACCGGAATTGGCCAGTGGCTGTTTTAAGTGGCACGTATCCCTGTTGCCGGTCTGAGAGTGTGTGACCCTAGTGACCTTCTGTGTTGAGAAACTGAGGGTGAGGAGTGACAAGTCCTGGCTGGGGATGGCGGCCGCTCCCTTGCACGGGCCGGCCCCAGGGAGTTCCCTTGTTCCCTTCACCCCTGGTCCCCGGCTCCAGGGCCAGCAGTGAGGATGAGCCCATCGGAGGCTGCCCGGCGCAGACCCGCCCACCCTGCCAAAGCCTCGCGCTCCCATGCCTCCCTCCCTCGGGTAGGGGGTTGACCTCGGTGCGCTGAAGTCCCCTGGATGGGCTTGGCCCGCGGGCCGCACATGGAGGGAGGGTGGGCAGGAGTCTGAGCAGGGACGACGCGGCTCCTGAGGCTTCAAGTCTGTCGGGGCAGCGTGCATGCGGTGGGAAATTGTCGCTGGGCCCCACGGATAGCTGGTGTGACACCTGTGTGTGGCCCACAGGCCTCCTGCTGTCCCTGTGCAGGCAGTCTGCAGAGCATGGACAATGCTGGTGGCTTATTCTATAGTGATTTGTGAGAGATATTTTAAAGAGAAGTCAAAGGATAAAGACGAGCCCGGGCATCACAGCTGAGCTGGGGGGCAGGTTTGGGAGGTGGGCTGATGCGGCTGCGATGCCCTGGGCCGCTGGCCTCTGGGTGGGCGCTGGGTGAAAGCGCCATGAATGAGTCGTTTTTCTTTTGTTTCTTGCTGTCATTGGACAGATGTGGAAAGCTGGAAGCAGCATTGCAAGCTAATTCTTTTTCCCTCTCTCTGTCTCTGTAGAAACTTGAAGGGTCTAAGTGCAAAGGGCAGCTTTTGATTTTTGGGGCCACCAACTGGGACTTGATTGGTCGGAAAGAAGTGCCTAAGCAACAAGGTATGAGAAACTGTTCCTGGAAACGTAAGATGCTACTGTGGATTGGGTGCTTCCTGTGTGCGCACTGGGGGCCATTGTCAGTCTGGTGGCTGCCCACCAGGTAGGTGTTCTCTTCATTAGAGAAGTGTTCAGAGAGGCCAGATGACGTGCCTGAGGCCACACAGCGACTCTAGTGATGGAGCCGGATTTGAACTGTGGTCTTATGCGAATCTCTCACTTCACAATTCTGTCTTTAAAAGACCAATGCCATTAAGATGGAACAGAAAAAATATAAATAGTAGCCTCAAAGGAATACTGACACCTTCTTCCCATCTTCCTTCTCATGTCACCTATTTTCATTAAAATGAAGAGACGGGTCCTGTGGGATGTCAGAATGTCCTAGACATTTGTCACATAGCAGATGTCAGACTGTTAGGCATTTCGGAACAGTCCACAGTTCTTTGCAAGCTGCCAAATTGTGCAGGAACTGGTTTGACAGAGCAAGTAACAGTCTGGGGTGGGGGGAGCCAAGAAGTCCTATGAAGTAACTTTCTGTCCCCAGGTGCTTTTAGAAAGCTGGTGTCTTTGCTCAGGAGGATACTGGCCCGTCCAAGAGATGTGAGGCTGGCACGGCGCCACATTTTATGGCGTCTTAATTTCATTTGGAAAGATTGCCAAAGTGCTTTCCAGCATTGCCCAGCGAACAAATATTTGCACACTGACACTCCTCGTGCCTCAAGGCAGGAGGTGGGGATCATCTTATCCGTGAGAACAGCAGGAGTTTCGGCAGCGCTCAGTCCAGCTGAGTTAGAAATGGGTCCGAGCCATTGTCTTCTGTTGTGCAAGGTGCCCCGCCTTCAGGACCCAGCCATCGGGGACTGAGTCTGCCGCCCGCCTGGCAGCTGGCATCACCTGGAGCCCCCGCCCCCCCATGAGAGGAGTCTCTGCCCAGCCCCGTGTGTGTGTGTGTGTGTGTGTGTGTGTTTTACATCGGTTCTCAAAGCTGCTCTTCAAATGAGTGGCCCCCACGCAGTGACAGACACTCAGGCCTGGGGAGGGGAAGTAAGTTCCAGAGGAGAGCAGGCGTCAGAGCCTGGGGTGCCTCCTGGGGTGCGGGGCGGGTGGAGCTGCTCGGCCGGGCCGACCCAGCGTCAGCTCGGCTCCCCACTACCTCGGAGCTGCAGAAGGTGGGGAGCCGCCTCGTAGGTTCAAAACAGTGACTTTTGCCCTACTTGGGCTCACGTAGGAGTGCCTTGCCTTCCCTTCCCACCTCACTGCCCTCATTTTCTCCCTCCAAATGAAAATTTTTTATGTTTTTAAAGTATTTGTAACTGTCTTTAGGCCCCCTTGCTGGTGCCAGGAGACATAAAGTGGGGGATTTGTTTTCCTACTGGTGCCGAACATGAGGAGAAGGACGATTTCCCCTGCCACCCTCGCCCTCCAGTCTCTTCCCATCCTTGAAGTCTGCCTTCCCCCAGTGCGCCGGGGGCCTGTGGCTCTTGGATGCATGTTACTGTGGATTTTATAAATTCAGGGGGACATGGGAGGGAGCTATGTGTGCTCCCTCTCCGAGCAGGACTGGCCCCAGGAGTTGATGGCCACCAGCCTGGCCGAGAAGCCCAGGGCTGCTGCTGGCATCTGCTTTGCTGGGGTCCATGGGACAGGGTTCTGGGAGGCGGGGAACCCTCTCCCGAGCCGATGGCGCCCTGGGCGCTGGCGTTTGTGGAACCGCTGCAGGGAAGGTGCAGTCAGCCGGGTCCCCATGGCACCGTGCACTCCTGGGGTGCCCTGCACCACCTGGTGCTCAGAGGCGATGCGGGTCGACCACGCCGGCTGCCTTTCCCTTCTTGGTAGACAGACCGTGGCGTCACCTGTGAGGGCTCTCAGTTTGGGTTTGCTCTCTCCCCGGGACATTTTTGTTTTTCCTCTTTTTGGTAGCAGAGGGGTGTCCTCAGGGGGAGCAGCTCGGGGGTGCTGCTGAGTGAGAGACCTGATCTGCAATCCTGAGTCGTGGGGGAGGTCGCGCCTCTGCCCTCTGCCTGGCGGCCCCGTAACTAAATGAGGGGGTGCGCCTGGCGCCCCCTGCTGGCAGGGTGGGCTGGCTGGGCACTGACGCTGGGCACTGTCAGGTCCTTTCCCTGGAGCGGGCTAATTGATGGAGAAAGCGGCCTCTTCCTCCGTTCCTACATCCAGGTCAACCCCGCACAATTGATGTGGCCGTGGCTGGCGTTTCATAATCGTCACCACAGGCCTAGAAACGTGCTCGTGTTTCTGTCCTTGAGAGCCCAGGTTGAAAATATTAAGCAAAAAATTGGCCATGCCCTGTCCACGAATGGGTGAAGTGGAGACTTTGAAGGAGGCGCCTGTTCTTCTCTCCCATGCTGCCTCTAACACTCTAACATTATGGAGTGCTTAGTTATGGAGTACTTAGTTATGCAGTGCTTAGTTACAGAGTGCTTACTAAGCACCAGGACCAGGCTGCATTTGTGAGGCCCTCTGGCCAGAAGGAGCCAGGGCCCTCAGGTGCTAGGACAGTGGGAAGGCAGGCACAGGAGCTGGTAGGGTCAGTGCTGTGGTAGGACTCACAGGGTGCAGGGATCAACGAATTAAAAGGGGGATGGGCAGGGAGGGCTTCCCAGAGGAGGGGGTGCTTGACCTGAATTTCGAAGAACAAGCAGGGAGCAGGTGAGGGGAACATTCTGGGGGAGCGAATACAGGGGCAAAGGCAAGGGGTCATGACCTGGCCAACACAGTGGGCCCCTGAGAAAGGAGGACCCCAACGGTGGGAGGAGTGAGGGAGGGGAGTGTGCTGATGCTGGTGGATGTGCGGGGAGGGAGGGGTCTTGTGGAGGAGGGGGACGCTCAGTCAGCTCCAGAAGAGCCTTGTGGCCGACACCTGGGTCCCTTGCCAGCTGTCATGAGCTGGCCCCTCCCCCAACAGGCCTGCGGGAGGGAGAGCGCCTGGCCTTCTGGCCACTCGCATGTGGGCACGCTCAGTAGCATTGCATGAGGGTCCGAGGTCCCCGTGGGTCGGGGCCAGAGACAGGAGGAGCAGCATTGGCATCGACTGGTCACTGGCTAGGTCCGCATCGGCTCCGGGGCAGTTGGTCCGAGGTGCACACTTTCTCCTTGGGCACTTTTTCCCGATACCAGGCCGGTGTGGCCCCCCGGGGAGCCCCTGTAGTTGGACATAAGGGCGTGGACCCTTGGTGGCTAATGACGTTTTTGGGGGTGCTCTCAATTTTGCCTGCACCACTGGATGGGTGTTTGATTTGCTTTCTTGTTCTCTTTGCAGCTGCTTACCGCAACCTCGGTCAGAACTTGTGGGGGCCCCACAGATACGGGTGCCTATCGGGGGTCCGGGTGCGGACGGTGGTGTCTGGTTCGTGTGCTGCCCACAGCCTCCTCATCACCACAGAAGGGAAGCTGTGGAGCTGGGGTAAGTGCTGGGCTCACCGCCCCCGGGGTGACGTCCTCCATCTGCTCAGGCGCCGTTACCTGCAGCCCCCATCGCCTCTCTCGAACCCCCAGCTAGTCTTGCCTGTGCCCTGTGAACACATTGCCTCCTCCACTTTTCTGCTATTTTTTGGTCTATACATACCCCCTCATTCTTTGCATTATTTTTTTTTTGAGGAAGATTAGCCCTGAGCTAACTGCTGCCAATCCTCCTCTTTTTGCTGAGGAAGACTGGCCCTGAGCTAACATCCGTCCCCATCTTCCTCTACTTTCTGTGTGGGACGCCTACCACAGCATGGCTTGCCAAGCGGTGCCATGTCCACACTCGGAATCTGAACCAGCAAACCCTGGGCCGCTGAATCGGAACGTGTGCACTTAACTGCCGCGCCACTGGGCCGGCCCTGAATTCTCTTTTTTTAAGCAACCTTTTCCTGAACATTCTGACTGAATGTGGATCTTTCCGATATCGAGGTGCCTAGAATTGAATTCCTGCTTTGGGTATGCCGTCCTTCCAGCAGACATGCCTGCTGCTCGCTCTGCGGCACAGTGTGACGTCAGCTCTGCTCTTGCCACGTGAAATGCTCCCAGCCCATAACAGCTGTGTCATGACAGCCCTGTGTCTCTGCAGTCCTGCCCCTCTGTTTCTGGGGGTCACACAGGTCTGCCAGTTCCGTGGCTCGTCGCGTGTGGTCTGTTTGTTCTTATAACGTGCCAAAGAGTTGACTTGACCCTTCCCGAGTTGATCTGTTTTCTCGCTGCTGGACTACCTTGCCCGGGCACCTGGGAGGGCTCCCTGTGCTTCCCTTGGAGCCTCCCTTCCGGCCGTCCCCGTGTCCTCTGCAGAGCCTTCCTTGCCTTCTGCCCCTGTCCTCTCCCACGTCATCAATCCAGGTGATGACTGAGCGTCAGTTTACCCCATGCCCTCTGGAGGCTCCTGGACTCTCCTTCCGGCTGGGTCTGTTGGCACTTGTCCCGCCCTTTGTTTCTGGTCCTTTGGCTACTTTTTCGCCCATGTGACTGCATTTTTATTTCGGTCTGTTTAAGCCATTTTTGCAGTTTCATGAGCTGCTGTACCAAAGCCCAAATATATTAACATCTGTTGTCTTCACTGCACTCTGCTAATTTTGTAATTCTGTTGAAAATAAGCTAACAAGTGTGGCTGGCCCACATTTATACTTTATAGTCTCTTGCTGACATTGCCATCGTGTTCGTTTTCTCCTGTTGGCAGAGAGGTGTGTCCCCCCTAAGCGCCGTCCACGCACACTTCCAGCACCGAGCCCAGCAGCCTGTGTCGAGGGCCCGACTTCACGTAGCTTATTTCTGATCTCTTTCCTGAATTTCACTTACAGTGGTGCTGCTAAAAATGGCCCTGTGTTGCTTCTCAGGCCTGGGAGAGCTTCTGAAGGCTTGGCACCTAACCAAGCCCCAGAGCAAATGTGTGTGTCCCGGTGAGCAGACTTGATGCCCCAGGAGGTGACGTGCCAGTGAGGTTGTCACGAGCCCACTGTTAGTCCCTCTGAAGGCAGTGTCCGTGCTACAGCGCACTACTCCCGAGGGGCCTGCACCTGCCAGCACACGGGCATCTCGTGCGGCCGAAACCTGCGCCCAGGGCTCATTCTGTGTTTAAAGTGCCTTTCGCACTGAACTTGGGCAGCTCCCATTAGCAGCTGCGTCTGCCCCTCCTGCCTGAGGGCCGTAATCGCCTCGCTGGTCCCAGGACGGTTTTCCTCATGTAAATGGCCAGTTCACTTCCTCCTCAAGCCCCCTCCAGGACGATTGGTGCTCTTTGGGGCTCTGCTGTCCGCGTTTCTCGTGACCAAAAGATCAAAAGTTCATCGTTGGGATGGGCGAAACCAGCCCCTCTGCACCCACCCCCTCTGGGAAATCGCCCTGACTTTGGCCCTGTAAAATCTCCCCAAATCTCCCAAAGTGTTGGGTCACAAGTGTGGTTCTTGTCTCAGCTCGAGGGACCTGGGAGTGGCCCATTGAGTTGTTTCTTTGGAACTGCTGTGGCCTGTGTTAGAAACTAGGTAGGACTCGGGCGTCCAGCCTCCTGGCCCACCCAACTCGCCATGGCTGCTTGGGAGCTGAAGGGCTTTGCCAGAGGGCCTGTGCGTGGCAGAGGGCTCAGTGGCAGGGGTTGGCCACATCAGGTGTTCCTGCCCCCGACTCTGCAGCCTGCACAGCTCCAGAGGTGACGGTGGCCCCGTCAGCTGGGAGGGCTGATGTCCAGAGCAGGTGTGTCCCTGTTCTGTTGCCAGGATTCACGTGGCTGAGGGTCCTGTGGAGGGTGCTCCGTGGGAGGTGGGGTTGGCACTGTTCTGTGAGCACCGTTTGCAGGGTAGATGAAAGGAAGAGGAATGATGGGGAGAAACCAAATGGTCCACAGTAGATGCCCAGAACACTGAGGTAATGAAACTCCTGTAAGGCAGGTGTCAGAAACGGTTACTGTCTTAAAACACCTTTCGGAGTGAAGGGAACGAGGGAATTGTCTGGCAGGTAGGTGAGAAGTGAGAGCTGCGTTCCATGAGCTTGACTGCTTGGTGTGACACCAGGCCTCCCTGAGCGTTTCTTCCGTTTCCCTGGGTGGCAGAGCTGCAGAAAGCGCTCACTTGGGTCCCTGCTGCTGCCCCAGAAAAGAGGGTCAGGAGGAGTGGCAGGCGGGTGCCTGTGGAGACGTCTCTGGGGCCAGCACTGCATGTCCTCCCGTCACCCGAGCCCACTCAGGCAGCCCTCCAGTGGCTGGCCCTCGACTGAGAAGCCGGAGCTTGCTGCCACCTCTTCTCGGCTCTTGAGTTGGGGGGCACCTTCTGGGGCCCCCGCTTTGCCTGGTTGGGGGGGGCCCCCCCCCCCCCCCCCCCCCCCCCCCCCCAATTGATCTTGCTTTTGGTCTGCAGGTCGAAATGAGAAGGGGCAGCTGGGACATGGCGACACCAAGAGGGTTGAAGCCCCCAGACTCATTGAGGGTCTCAGCCACGAAGTGATTGTGTCTGCGGCCTGTGGGCGGAACCACACCCTGGCCTTGACAGGTAAGGAAGGGCAAGAGGCCAGCTGGTCCACCTCGGGCGCTGGGGTGGAGTTGCCCTGTGGCTTTGGTCACAATCAGAAAGATGCCCCCGAGAGCCCAGGTGAGTGGCTTCCTTCGGTTGCTGGGAGCCTCACCTGTTGGCCGCGGAGGCCGGCCAGTGCCTTGGTTTCTCTGCACACTCAGCTCCTGCTCCACCACCTTTTGGAATGCTGTCTCGTGCATTTTTCCTGACAAATGAGCTGTTTTTATTATTTTGGTACCTTTGATTCCAAATCTAACTCAAAACTCTCAGCAGTTCTTTCCCGTTTCTAATGTCCGTCTTTCCTTCCAGAAACGGGCTCCGTGTTTGCATTTGGAGAGAACAAGATGGGGCAGCTGGGCCTCGGCAACCAGACGGACGCGGTCCCGAGCCCCGCACAGGTGCCACCCGGCCTCGAGTCTGATTCCGGGGGTGGGGTTGTGGCTTGCCCCCTGTTGTTTGGGTTAGCTGATCCCTTGTCAAAAAGGGTGTCTGTGTGCTTGAGTGGAACAGGCTTAGTGTGTGGTCACAGTTGAAGAGCATCTTGGAAACACATTTTCTCTGTGCAATAATTTGTTGTAGAAACCTTGTTGTAAGCCTGTTTTATTTCCAAGAAAGGGACGAATGTTCCGAATGTGGTTAGTCTTTATCTGCAGACACTCTGAGTTTTGACCCTGTCGTGAAGTCGCCCTCCAGGTCTCAGAACACAGATGGGTCATGGTCCTTGTTCTAGAGAGACTGAAGACGAAGTTGGGGAGCAGGATTAACCTACAGAAGGAGCTGCTGACATGAGGCAGCAGGATGCTGATAAGCGTCTGATTAGTGGTTTAGATGGTGGAGGGAGGGACTCCGTTTCTTGGTCTCAGACAGAGACAGTGGCCCGGCTTGTCTGTGGTTGGAAGGTTTTGAGGCATCCCGTGTGGCCGGCCTCCGCTGTGCAGTGGAACGCTGCTCGTGCTGGGCCCGTCGGTGGGCAGCAGCGAGTTTTCTAAGTTAGATTTGTTTCCACATCCCACAGTAAATTACTCAGGGCTTTTGCTGTCTTCCTTTTAACTTCTGAATTTTGAACCGCTTTATTTCTTATTCACACCTTCAATTAAGACTTAACAAATCAAGTATCTCTAGCAGTAAGGAGAATGTAAAACAGTTCGTTTGGCCGGTTGGCAAGAATGCTTATGCAGGCTTTTCTTTTTAAATTTGGGGCTGATGGCAACACTAGTGACAGAGGTGAGATTTGGGGTTAAGCATGGCTGGTTTGTCTTCTGTCGCCCTCGTGCCCACACTGGTCGCTTGAGTCCAGCATTCGCTGGGCTCCAGGATTTGCGGGGCGCAGCATGGGCGTTTTGAGGGGCACTGAGACCTGGGTGCTGTTGGCCTGTCTCTGACCCTGGCTCCGTGCTGGAAGGTGGGGCCCGTGAGGGTGTGTGTTTACATGTGCTCTGAGCTTTTGCCTTCAGAATGGTTGAGTCCATTAAATTTCCTTTGTAACCGAGTACTACTTTCATACCAACCTGCAGAGAGGTAGACTTTTTATCAATCTTTTTAAAAAAAATTCTGAAAATGTACTGTCTTTCCTTTTCAGATAATGTACAACGGCCAGCCAATTACCAAAATGGCCTGTGGGGCTGAATTCAGTATGATAATGGACTGCAAGGGGAACCTGTATTCCTTCGGGTGCCCTGAATACGGGCAGCTGGGTATGGAAGGATGTTTTAAAAGCTCTCTTATTCGTGTGTTTAGAGCCAGAAGTCAGTGTGGGGCTGCACACGCGTGTGAGACGTGGGTAATTGATCGCAGATAATGGCCTTGATCCATTAAGTGGCTCTC
Source organism: Equus quagga (assembly GCF_021613505.1). Lineage (NCBI taxonomy): Eukaryota > Metazoa > Chordata > Mammalia > Perissodactyla > Equidae > Equus > Equus quagga. The sequence goes on from NC_060271.1 coordinate 36,269,582, forward strand.
ACATTTAGTGAAACAGCATGTCATAACTCAGACACAGAGCACATTAGAGTGGCTCGCCTTAATGAAAAAGTCGGGGCTCAAGTCTGACAAAAGGTTCTTTTTTCTGATTTGAGAATTCGTTTATATATATAAAAGGGTTTCCAAGTTGTAAACGAAGGAAAAATCAACCACCTTTTTTTAGTTTTGTACTTAAAGATTTGCCTTTATTGAAATTGAGAAAATGACACAAGATGAAGGTGTTCTGAACGCCCTGGCGTGGGCGGTCATCAGCAGACGCGTGAGGAGCCACCACGTGTCAAAGGGACTGCCATACCTCCCTGCCCCGCATCCCTAAACAGGATGTCCTCTTCCCGAAACACGTTTACTTACGTGTCGTTGAGTAGAAAAGAGATTCAGAAAGCAGTTCTCAGGCAGTGGAAAGTGTCTCTCCATCCTCATTTTACAAGGGCTCCATTTTCTTTTCCCATCTGACACCAAAGTGTTTTTTTCCCCTCCTGGCGCCTCCCCGCCACGCCAGCCCCTTCCGAGTAGGAGGTGAGGAGTGGGTGCCCTCTGCTGGCTCCTTGCTGCATGTCACTCCGGATCTACCGCACCCCCGGATCTGGGTTGCTGGGTCTCGTCATTAAACGCAGGCAGATGGGAGACTATAAATAGAATGAGCAGCCTCTCACTGGCCTTAGACATTGGGGAATAGTGACTTTGTGAAACTAAATATACCGTGAGTCCAAAGTGAGGAAGAGCACAGCCCCTTACGCACATTCACTGCTGGTTGCCAGGGAGTTGCCGGAGGCTGTCGGAGAAACCGTTTCCATGGCCACAGGCCTGGCGCAGCCCAGCCCTGGGGCATAGCACCGGAAGTGTGCTCCTGGTCTGCTTCCGGACCTGTGCGGCTCCCCTGCTGCCTGTGGCTGCCCCAGATCTGCAAACAAACCGCTCGTCGTAGCAGGTTGATTTTCCTTCAGGGAAATTAAGCAATCTGGTGACGATGATCACGGCTGACGCTTAGCGGTTGTGTGGACCAGTCAGCTTGTAGGCACTTCATGCAGAGTCTCACTGGCTTAGTTTACACTCATTTAGAAGGCAGTTTGAGAACTCGGCTTGATTTTTATCTATAGAGCCGGGTAATTCTTAACTTGCCAGCTTGCCTTAAAACCTCTTTTCAGTCTCACTGTCCAAATCCAGAGGAGATCCCTTGCCGAATGAGAGCACGGGTGTGACCTTGGAGAAGTGTGTCACCAGCACACACTCGCCCTGCTCAGCGCGTTGACTGGGCCAGGCAAGGCGGAGACGAGAATGTGCCGCTGGCCAGTGTTTCAGCAACTGGAACGATACACTTAGGTTACCTGTAACCCGTAAGAACGCAGGTGTGTAACCGTACGGTGAACTGTTCCTGGCCCATCCAGGCGTTCTTTGAGGCCCCCCCGAGGTAGGGGCACGGACTATACCTTATAGAACATCCCTTTAGGATCAGTAGCTTCCAGCTTTTTGGACTGCAGCCCACAGTAAGAAATAGGTTCTGCATCACAGCCAGAGTTTTCACAAAATAACAGCCTTCTCATTCGGTTCTATTCATTTTTTAAAAATAACTAGTTTCAGGCCACAAAATCGAATTCATGAGTCACTAATAAGTTGTGTCTCAGACTGGACAGTGCTGCCTTGGTTGACAAAAGTGTCCTGGTGAGGCCCGGCTTGCCAGGTTGGGACATGTGCTCCGAGCTGCGGCTGCTGCTGACGGCTGGCTCTGTCACTGCAGGGCACAACTCGGACGGAAAGTTCATTGCCCGGGCGCAGCGGATAGAGTACGACTGCGAGCTGGTGCCCCGGCGCGTGGCCATCTTCATCGAGAAGACGAAAGATGGGCAGATCCTGCCCGTCCCAAACGTGGTCGTCCGAGACGTGGCCTGCGGCGCCAACCACACGGTATGGCCCCACTGTCTGACTTTCTCACCTCCCGAGCGTCCCCTCAGTGGAAGGGGCATCTGTGCTCCAGTGTCCCCATGCTGGGCTTTGCCAGCACCTGAGCCCACGTGGCCCTGCACACCTGGCCTCCTCGGGCCTGGCGTTTAAGCAGCTCTCCATCACTTCTGCAGACAGTGAAGGGACAGGGGTTTTGGGTTAGGGTGATGCAGTAAGCATTTTTCTGCTTTTGTTTTTGTCTAACAATGTCGTGGCCATCTTTCTGGGTCTCCAGACAATCTCCCGTACTGGGGGAGTGGAATAGGTTTTAATCATGAAGGTGGTTTCCTTAAAGGTTACTTGATAAACAGCAGTGAAGTTTCTATACGTACATCTTTTTATCTTTCTGTAGATATTTTGCCCGAGGACGTCTGTGGGTAAACCTGCCTCTCTTGTCTGTTGAAAGAGCACGGGGCTGGGGGTCTGGAGGCCGCACTGCTGTCCTGGTCTGCGGTCGACTGGCTGAGGGGCCTCGGGCATAGCTCCTTCCTGGAATCTTCTTCCCTGTCCCATGCACAGTGACTTGGGCCCAGGATTCCAGCCCTTCGAGTCTAGAAACAGACCGGCCTTCGTACACTGGCCAGGGGAGGCTAGATCTCATTTAGGCCTCTTCTGTCAGATTGTATTCGTGGTTCTCCAGTCACACGGTTCACACATTAGACGTCAAAGGGATCCTGAAGATTTTTTCTTTTTGGTGGGAAAGATTTGCCCTGAGTTAATATCTGTCGTCACTCTTCCTCTTTTTTTTTTTTTTTGTTTGCCTCCTCGAAGCCCTAGTACATAGTTGTATATTCTAGTTGTGGGTCCTTCTAGTTCTTCTACGTGAGCCACTGCCACAGCGTGGCTACTGACAGATGAGTGATGTGGTTCCGTGACTGGGAACCAAACCCCGGCCCTGTAAATGGAACATGCTGACCTGGAACCACGAGGCCATCAGGGCTGGCTCAGGAAGGCAGATTTTAAGTTGTTAATGTCGATGTGCTCACGTCACCAGTGACCAGAGGGAGGTCACCTGTGTGTATGGGGTGGTCATTAAAGCAGCACCTGGGGCGTGTCGGCCATTCCTCTCAGCGGGTCCAGCCCCGAGTCCCCTCTGTCCCTCAGCAGGTCCTGCCCCGAGTCCTCTCTGTCCCTCAGCGGGTCCTGCCCCGAGTCCCCTCTGTCCCTCAACGGGTCCTGCCCCGAGTCCCCTCTGTCCCTCAGCAGGTCCTGCCCCGAGTCCCCTCTGTCCCTCAGCGGGTCCAGCCCCGAGTCCCCTCTGTCCCTCAGTGGGTCCTGCCCCGAGTCCCCTCTGTCCCTCAGGGGGCCCTCCCCGAGTCCTCTCTGTCCCTCAGCAGGTCCAGCCTTGAGTCCTCTCTGTCCCCACAGCTGGTGCTGGACTCCCAGAAGCGCGTCTTCTCCTGGGGCTTCGGTGGCTACGGCCGGCTGGGCCACGCCGAGCAGAAGGACGAGATGGTACCCCGCCTGGTGAAGCTGTTCGACTTCCCTGGACGTGGGGCGTCCCAGATCTACGCCGGCTACACCTGCTCCTTTGCAGTCAGCGAAGTGGGTTAGTGCTTTCCCTGTCTGGGCCTCGGGAGGAACGTGTCCAGAACCGAGTCAGGGTCTTTCCCTCCCTGGCAGATGAGTGCTCTCGTGGGGGCCACGTCACCACTGTCCTGTTCCAGGACCAGGAACCTCGATTTCATTGACGTCCCTGGGCTCTTTTGAACAGAAGGCTCCTTTGTGGTCACGTGCCCAGCGCCTTGCTCGGGCCCCCGTCCCCTCTCCTCTCCTTGCTGTTGCTGAAGATGAGAATTTGGCTCTTGAGACGTCTGCTCTCAGTGGGAACGTGTTTGTCTTTCCCCAGGTGGTCTGTTTTTCTGGGGGGCCACGAACACATCTCGTGAATCTACCATGTACCCGAAGGCCGTGCAGGACCTCTGCGGCTGGAGAATCCGGAGCCTGGCTTGTGGGTACGTGGCAGTGTCGCCTGGGTGTGTTGGAGGCACCTGGAGCTGCCTCTCCTCTTGAGAGGGCCCCGGGCGCTCAGTCTGGGCGTCAGGTGCCCTGAGTTGGAGCCAGGAGGGGAAGCACTGCTCAGGCAGGCGGGCTTGGCAGAGCCTGGACGGGACGGCTCGTTCCCCTGCCTTCACCAAAAGCAAGTCGTTGAGGGGTTTTATTCTTCAAAGGCTTGGTGTGCTCTGCTCGTTGCAGGTTCAAAATTATATTTAATTAGGAAATTTTAGTTACTCCGACACATTGGGAAGAAGAAATCATCGTTAAATCAGTGATTTTCAGTTTATTTTGAGGACACCTGTTGAGCTATCTAGCACTTCTTGGTGAGGAGTTTGCTTATATTAATCAACCGCCAGGTTGTGGGGGGCATAGTGTGGTGGGTGCACAGTGTGGCGGGCGCACAGTGTGGCTTCAGTCTGCTGAAGTCTCCAGCTGTTGTCCAGGTGAGCGTCAGCTTCCACCCTCTGCTGCGAGCTCTCACTTCATTCTGATTTGGTCTCTTCTTTTCCCGCTGTGCATGTTCACCCAAAAATGACACTCCCCCCCAAGAGCCGTAGAACCCGGGTTGGGGCAGGGCAGCGAGGTCTAGGGCCCTGTGGTTGCTGGCATGGAGGGCTCTGCAGTTTGGCCCTGCACGGGATGAGCCTTGGGGTTCAGGAGGAGCCTGCTGGCCCTGTGTTGTGTTACTTGGAAACGAGAGTGTCATGGAGCTTTCGATGGGACGTAGTCGGTTTTAAAGCTCGTAGTGGCACCGCGCTCTGGAGCCGGTAGCCCACAGGAAGCGTCCGTAGCGGCTGGGTGAGGGACGGGGCTGGGGTGTGGACACCGCGACAGCCTCTGCCTGTTTGCAGGAAGAGCAGCATCCTCGTGGCTGCGGACGAGAGCACCATCAGCTGGGGCCCGTCGCCGACCTTCGGGGAGCTGGTAAGCGGGCACCTGTGTGGTGGGGGTAGCCCCGATCCGGGCTCTGTTGCTGCTCCCAAAGATAGGCTCAGTGAGTGTCTTTCGTCTGTCCCTTGTTGCACTGAGGTCTGCAGTGTTCCCTAATCTTTGGGTCACATCAGCTTTCAAAGACGTTTCTGTGCCCGTCAAGTAATTGTGCATGTCTTTTCTGTCTGCATCGTAAAACAGAGAAATTGGACGCTTCTGATCTGATTTCTCTCTGTTTGCAAACTGTTGTCGTGGTTACACGCGTGCTAGGAAGGGGGATGGTTGCTCCTCTTCCCCCTCCCCAGGAGGGTTTAAAGCCACAGGAAGAGCATGTTGTTTTAAACCTGGTGGCGGTGGTGTGAGTGCGCATCCAGGCTCCTGTTCCCCAGGCCTGTGTTGGCTCAGTCAGCAGCCTGGCCGCTCGCACTGCGCAGACCACTGCACCATCCTGCCTACTTCTGAGGTCACTGGGGGATAGTCTTCTTAAGTCAAGTTTTTCCTAAATCAAGTTGGCCTGTGTGTCTGCCCTTAATCTCAGTTGAGTGGTTAGCAGTGACGGCCCTCGATTTCTCCCTCGTACTTAGATCTTCTCCAGCCGAAGGGCTGATTCTCAGGGCCTGGTGCTTGATGAGCCCTGCACTTCTAATTTCTTCCTCAGGAAGAGCAGCTCGGCACGTGCTGACGGTCTGCCGTCCTGGTTGTGACGTGGTCCTCAGCCTGGCTGTTTCCGTTACTTTCTGAGAGAAGCTGTCCGTTTCCCTTCCGTCTTTCTTTCTCTCGTGGGTGGGAGCTGATGGGGTTGGTGGAGAGAGAAGGAAGGGCTTGATCCCGTGAGCCATCGCCAGGACTCGGGGGCTGAAGGTGCCTTTGCCCGGTACTCTGCGCACAGCCGGTCTAGAGGCTTCAGAGGGAGCCCCACATGCGCACACTCAGGGAGCCCCCACGTGGAACCTGGAAAGAGCCTGAGAACCTGGCCCAGCTTTTGTGGATTGTCCTTAGATAAGGACAGATGGTGTTTAGGGCCCATCAGAAATAGACTGTGAATACCAATTTTGAAACTAGAGTGGAATGAGGGGGACTTTAGGGGCAGCCTCTTGGGGGCGAGGAATTGGAGGACATTCACTGGGAAGCTGGAGGTGGGCCTGGTGGCAGGGGAAGCTGGAGGAGGCCCTTCATCGCCCGCCCTGGGGGCTCCTGAGCTGAGCCGAGGGCTCCGGCGGCCTCACTTGCCCATCCCCACGCCTTTGCACAGGACTCCGCTAAGCAGTCCTTGACCAGTCCGTTCCGCTTCTGGTGGGGACTCTGGTGTCCCAGAGTCACTACTAACAGTGGATGGTGGTTACTTGGTCTCCAGACCACCGGGCAGGGACGTCGACGGCCATTGTCCTTTGTGACCTTGTAGCCCTGAAGGGCTGCAGCTGCCATTTCTTCCTGTGCCCACGATGGTGTCACCTCATCAGTGACACTCTGTAAGAGGTACCCGTCGTCACATAGGTCCCCACAGGTTACGCTGTGGCGTCCCGGGCTCCCTCCAGTTGAGGACTAGTGCTTCGTCGGCAGCCTTCTTGGGGTTGAATTGCTGGCGGCCTGGCCCTCCTGCGAGAACGACAGGCTCGTCACAGGCAGTCGTTAGCTCTGCTCCTGGGTCACGGCAGCCCAGGAACGTCGCCCTCGTCCCCCGTGCGCACTGTGCCCCAGGGCCCCTGGTTCTGAGCGCCCCCTCTGTTTGCCCCCCAGGGCTATGGGGACCACAAGCCCAAGTCTTCCACGGCAGCTCAAGAGGTGAAGACGCTGGACGGCGTTTTCACGGAGCAGGTGAGTGAGGCCATGCGCCGGGAGGGCTGGAGGTGCTGGGGGCGGGGCACGTGCTGAAGCACACCTCGCTCTCCTGCCTCTGGTCTTGGGGGCCCATTCGAGTCGTGTGTGACATCTCCTTGAGCAGCTTTCCTGCCACCTTACACCAGAGTTTTCTGGTGGGTCATGGCCACGAGCAGGAGAAAGCTTAGAGGCCTGCTGGGCAGGCTCAGTGGCCGTTTGCACCCTGGATGACACTGGCCACAGTCCAGTCACAGGGAAGTCGGCTCGGGGGTGCACCACTCATGTCTGCCTCGTACCCTCACTCGACTACGCACCGCCAGGCCATGGGGCAGATGGCAGGCGAGGCCCCTGCTGCTCCGTCCACCAGCTGCCAGCCCTTGTCTGCTGAGGCGCAGATGGGGCTCGCGCCCTCACACGTGGCGCCTGCGCTCCAGAGAGGCGGAGGGGGCAGGGAGCCAGGTCCCGGGTCCCCGCCAGTCCCCCCCGACGGCGGTGTTGAAGCCTGCCCGGTGGGCTACCCTCTGCCTCGTCTCCCCGTGGCAGCCAGGACGGGCTTGTGACGGGTCCGTGGACACGGGTGGCCTTCAGCAAGGGTTTCATGCGCTTTTCAGCAGGCCTCCCTGCTGACCCCGTCTGCCAGACCAGCTGACTAGTGTCGGCCTTGCGCTCGTCTGCTCCAGACTCAGTGAGCAGCTGGCGCAGGGCGTCCTTGCACACCCAGCGCTCTTCGCTCCCCCAGGTCGCCATGGGCTACTCGCACTCCTTGGTGATAGCGAGAGACGAAAGCGAGACCGAGAAGGAGAAGATCAAGAAACTGCCAGAGTATAACCCGCGGACCCTCTGATTCTCCGCATCTCCTCCAACTCACCCTCGCGGCAGCTGTCATTCCGTGTGCACTGGGACGGGAGGTCGAAGGAGGAAGCGGGAAGAGCGGAAGCTGATCGAAGGTGCATTTGCGTTAGCCTCCCTGAGGTTCCGTTTCATCAGTGATCCAACGTCAACTACCTTTTCTGTATGCTTTCCAAAGTGTTTTTTTTTTCTCTTAATGTTTAATTAAAATATTTGCTCATAGTTGACTTACCATTCCTACAAAAGAGGCAGAAACTTTGAGCAATGTAGGTTTTTTAAGTTGTTTTTTCCCCCTTTTTCTCAAAACCCCCCTTTCCAGTTATACTTATTAGCATTGTGATCCGAGTGGGTGCTGCCTGGAGAGGAGTCACCATTTACTCAGAAAAAAACATCCTTTCTGGGACCGGCAGCATCCAGGCAGATGGTCCCTGGTGGTCGGTCTCTATCCAGAATCGTGCGTGTGCTGTGGGAGCGTCTGGGTCACTTCCCACCCGCTTTTCTCGTCGCCCGACTGAGGCTGGTGTGTGTGCTGATTCTCCCCTGGCTCCTCGGAAGCCCCCGCCGCCTTCCGGCTGCGGCATTAATGGACTCTACGGTTCCCCCCTGGTGGGGGCTCCGGGGTCTGTGTTTAGCCATTTGTATTTACTTTAGCTGTAAAAGAAGTCCAAATGGAAATCAGGTGATCGTGGAATCAGTGGGGATTCGGGGTGGCAGACGTGGGGACAGTGCGTCTGGTTCAGGACCTGGCTTTAAGGCTCCTGCCATGAGCCAGGCCCACCTTGCCAGCACTCGCCATTAGAGATTGGTCAGCCAGCAGTAAGAAGTGCATCTTGGAGTCCTTGCAAGGAAGGGCCAGCCCCCGGGGACCCGCCTCTGTTGCCTGTGCTTATCTTTGCTCCCCCGCTGGCTGGGTCCTCCCGGAAGGGCCCGGTCTATCCTGGACGCGGCCTCCTGTTCTGCTCACGCAGCTCTCTAGTCACGTTTGCTTGGCTGTGGTACCAAATAGGAGGGGTTCCTGAAGAAGTCCCCCTTGCCCAAGTGTCGGCGCGGACGCCGCGATGTCGCCCCGGTCCCCGCTGAGCTCGCCGCTGGTGTGGCGCTGCCCCGCGTGAGTTACGAGGTGCCTTTCCCGGAACCCTCCTCTCACTTGGACCCAAAAGAGGCGACAGCTCTGGCTGGGGCTCTTGGTTTTGAGAGGGTCTGGACTGGTTTGGGTGCTTTAAAATAGATCTTTTAGTTCAGTGGTGCTTATGGGGGAGACGGGGATAGAATTCAGTGTGAGACTTGGGTGGATGGGAAAGTTAAATACTGGTCTTTTTTATTTTTATTCTTTTGCTTTGCTATTGTTACCACTTGTCATTGTCTCGATGTTAAAATGCCAAAAATGATCTAGTCGTTGTTGCTTTTTTCCCTACTCGTCCCCCCGTCAGTCCTTATGGTGGCTCTGCCTTTGCCCGGTGTGGAACAGTATCTGTCCTGGCCAGTCCCAAGGCCTCGAGTAAGGAGACTGGCCTGCATCTTTCTAAGAGTTAGTCTGACCTTACGCTCATTGCTCCTGTCCTGCGTTCGTCAATAGTCCAGGGGAGAAGCTTCTGCAACTCCAGAGCTTCTGTTAAACGAACCTAATTTGTCCAAATCACCCCCCAACCACCATCTCTGACTCAAGCTTCCATGTGTGGAACCCATCAGTTTCCCCGGTCAGGTCTCTGTCCTGGAACGCAGCTCAGGTGCACGTGCCCGCACAGCCTCCCTTGGGTTGTGTGGTCACCGAGGGGGCTGAGGGAGCTGTGGCCCGGCTCCTGGCCTTTGCAGGAGCTGCCCTGGCTGCGCGGGGCTCCGTCCTCCGTGCTGTAGTCTGAAGCCCACTGCCAGCTCCTCCTGGAACCCTTGCCAGGGACTGGCGCAGGAAAGGGACGGACCTGCCTGGGGAGCCTGCCCCTCGCCCACGATCATTCCTTCTGGCCTAGAGTTTTACAGTGCACTTCCTGGTAGAGAAAATCCTTTAGAACCAGGAATTGGGCTGCGGCCTGCACTCCGAGAGAAAGGGACGGTGACACGGGCTGGGCGTGTGCTTTGTGCTGACCCCTCGGGCATCTGACATGTCTTCCAGCTCAGGAAGAAGAGGCTTAGAGTGAAGGGGAGCCCAAGGAGAGGCTGTGATTTGGTCGAAGGTGCCTGGTTTAGTGCTGTAATTGTCTTATTTTTTTTTTATATATATATTTCTTGGAGTAAACATTTTAAATAAATGACATCGTTGTTTACTCTGTCTCGGCTTTCGTGCTTCTGTTTGGGTCGATCGGGACCAGGAACACGGTGGCTCTGCTTTTTCATCTCCTTCCCGCCTGAGTGGAAGCTCACGCAAAGGGGCGCCGGGGGCCGGGCCGGGGGTCTTTCAGCTTCTAGGCTTAAGCCGTGCTGGGGGTGGCGGCGAGTGGAGCTCCCAACTCTGTCCCTTGAAACATTTGACCTTGGGGAGGCGGCAGCGTCTCACTTGCCCAACTCACTTTTTCCTGTTCATCACAGTGGGGCTTTGAGAGGATGAAATGAGAGCAGGCCTGGAAAGCACCAGAACAGTGGCGCCCAGAAACATTCTCCTTCCCGCTCTTCAAAAGGGAACCCTGTTGCCACTGAAGCCCTGGTCCCAGCTGGGACCCTGCAGGCCAGCACCGGCCCTTACAGGCAGTGTGGCCAGCTGCCCACCAGGGGGCACCAGGAGGCCAGCCGTGTTCAGACCCGCCAGACGGTCACTGCTCTGCCCGAGTGGACAGCCGCTGCTCCTCCAGGCCCACTGGGCTGAGCTCTGCACTGAGCCGTCTTCTGCATGGGCCACCGCACACGGCCACAGACATTTCCAATCCTGGTCACCGTTTGTGGACCCTCTGGTGTCATCAGACCTGCCCTCCCGGTTTCCAGGGGCCTTGGCTGCTTAGAGCTTCCTGTCTTTTCGCGGCGGGGCGGGGCAGGGGCGGGGCGGCAGTGGTTGTCCAACCTGAGAATCCTTTGCTGTGATAGCATCTTTGTGCCATTAACGCAGGGCTGGCAGGCAGATGGCAACTGGTGGCTTTGGGTCCTAGAGCAGGCATTTCCTTTTCTGGGCACTTGAGGCTTAAGGAGAGTCTGGCTAGGCCCACCCCTGCTGTGCCTCGTCCTGTGGGGAGGCCGCACCTGCAGACCCCAAAGGGACCGGAGCCTCCAGCTGGCGCCACTCTCCTCTTGGACCAGCCCGCTGCGCTCCTACCAGGCCCAAGGGGAGCCCCCTCCCTTCCCCCAGCCTGGAGTCTCACATTCGGCTGGAGACTCTAGACCCAGCTTGTCTCAGATGCTTCAGCAAGAGAAGAATTTGAATAATCTGAGTTCAACCACTTCCTGCTACAGACAAAGACATTAAGGGTGAGGAAGGAGCAGCCGTTCAATGTTAGCCTGGTCCCTCCCCCGGCAAGTAGGACAGCCTGACCACAGGTGCCCCAGTGGCTCAGCTTTTTGTCCTTAGATGTCCCCACCCTGTCTCCAAAACGAGGCCGCAGCCAAAGTGCATTGAGACAGCTAGAGCTTTAATGAACAATTGGTAACCACTTCTCAGCTGAACGTAGCTCCCCGTGGGGTCCGAGCTGGCAGCACTCATCCCCTCGATACCCAGGGCGGGTGAACATGAGGAAGGGGTGTTGGGCCTCGACTCTCCAGTCCTCCAACAGGCAAGGAATCAGAGCGCTGGGGCATGGTGAGACTGGGCCATTCATGCCGCGACAGGGCTGGCAGCTCTACGTCCGGGCCTATGGCACCATCCTCCACCATTTGAAGGCAAAGGGTACCCGGCGGACGTTGGCGCAGGCGCGGAAGTCTCCGATCTCAGTCAGGTAGCAGTCAAAGTCATCAATGAAGGTGCACTGGAAGCCCAAGGGCTCCAGCAGCTGGCAGATCTTTTCTTCCAGACAGCAGGTACCCTTGATCTGGGGCCCGAAAGGCTTGGGGATGCCCAGGTTCTTGCCCATCACAATCGTCTGCAGCTGTCAGAGACAAGGTGGGCAAGGCAGTGTCAGAGCCATGGGAGAAAGCCGCCCTGCTCCTCCACCCAGGTAGGGAGGGCCACTGGGTTCCTTGTAAGGGAAAAGCCAGCTGCCTTTGTGTGGATCTCTAATTGACCTCAGAGCAAAGCCAACTCACTTCTGCTTAACCCTCCAATCTACCCCCAGTGTGTTTCTCAATAGCAAAACCAGAATCCTGTCCGGCCAGGTCTGGCCTTGCCACCTTCCCTGGTGTCTTTCTGCACTGTTTTTCTCTTATTCTGGCCGTTAGTCCTGAACAGACTCCTATGTGCCTCTCCGGGAACGGTGTCCCGACTCTCAGCTTTGGCAGTTGACGTCTGTCGTGTTTCACATCTCCAGCATCTGCCTCAGAGGAGCTTTTCCCACGACTGCCCACACCTGTGGCTTGTGACAGGCTCCTGTTCCATGCCCAGAGGGTCACGGAAAGTTAAAAGATGCCCGTGTATGATGGATGAATGCAGGGCCCGTGTCCCTAGGGCTCAGGGGTCTGCAAGTGTCCAAGGAATTGAGCTCAGGTGTCTCAGAATTCACTCTCACGTGGTGGGTCACAGCTGTGCGTGGGAAAGGTCAGCTGTGGGCCGTCGTTGGAATAGGCTTGGCATAGTGGGGTCACCTTCAGTGGGTGAGCACAGGGCCCCATCTGTGAGGTGGGCCTCGTGGCTTCTACCCCTTAAGGTTGGGGATTACCTAGTGATTGGCCATTAGCCCAGGGCCCGGCCCACAGTAACTGGTGAGTCACCCAGCCTGGGCCCTGCGCACCCGCTCCCTGGAAGGGTCTTCCTCCACCTCATCCACCTCACTTCCTCTTGGGCACAGTTGTCTGCTGTGCCCCCGCCTCTGTGGTCCAGCCCCGTGTATGTCAAGGGACCAGCCAGAGTTGGCGGAACGCCCCCACCCCTACCGGGGACACCCCTTCGCGCCCCTCACCAAGTTGGGGAAGTATGGCCTCGCAAAGAGTTTCCCGGTCTGCTGGTCGGAGGGGGCGTTGGTCAGCTGCTCCAAGCAGAAGAGCTGTGGGATGTCAATGATGTCCCTCTCCGCCAGGCCCAGCTCCGCCTTCAGGACATCGCGGTTCAGGTTGATGCATTTCTGTGGGGCGGGGAGGGCCAGGAAGGGAGTGGGTTCATCAGTCGTGGAGGAGCCCGTCTTCACTCTGTGCCAGCAACCTTTGTGGCATCCTAGCCCTCTGATAAAGCCGGCACACTTCCCTTTTTCTGAGGGAAGTCAGGGCACAGAGAAAAGGTCTGATCCTGAGGGGCCAGGATCCCATAGCTAGTCAGCCCTGGGACAGCTACTAATCCTGGCTCTACTTGTGGCTCTTTTGGCCCTCAGTCTTGGCCAGAGCGGGGGACCTGGGCAAGAATAAGTCCTCAGACCAGGCACTCTGCTTCCAGTAGGAAGGGACGTGAGCCCTGGCACCTCGGGGCACTTCCCTGCTCAGAACACCACATGCTTGGCATCCGAGTGCTTCCCAGGTCTTGACACGGCTCACAACCACCACACCCAGGATGCGGGGTCCCGGGGCTCAGGGGTGCCGTTTTGGCCCTGTACCTGGCCGATACCCACCCTGCCGTGCCAGGAGGCCTTCCCTGTTTTCAAAAAGGTCGAGGCACCAGAGCACTGTAGCACAGAACACAGCCCAGCCAGGAGCACTGAGGACCCGGTGGGCAAAGTGGCTTTACGCCGACCGTGTGACCTTGGCCGGGTCTTGCCCTTCTCTAGGCCTTGGCTCCCCCACTAGAAGCTGGATAATCTCTTCTGGGAACTCTTCTGCTTCTCACGGCCACTGATTCACATTTTAAGAGATGTGGGAGATTCTGAACGCTGAGCTGATGGCTGCTTTCTCCGGGAAGCAGGGAGGAGGCCCTGGTCCAGTTCCAAGGCTCCAGCACTCAGCTTCTCGAGAAGTCGGGGGTGAGGGTCTCCTGCCAGGAGGCTGCTGAGCCCCGTTTTCTGAGCAGCAGACACTAGACACCTCGAGTAGCAGTGGGTCCAGCATGAACCTGGAGTCACGCTTGGGTTCAAACCCAGCTCCCCAGCTCAGCTGCTTGGGCTGGTGACAGTCCCAGCGTCACTGTCCTCACTTTCGAGATGGGTTTTACTTCACAGGGTTATTTCGAGGATGATAGTAAGGGGTCTCACAATGCTTAGGCCATAGTAGTCGTCCAATCAGGCACTTGTCTAGATTGTCAGTGCCTCCCCTGCCTTCTAGAGAAGGTCCCCCACATCCTCGGGCCATACCTGCACATAGTCATTCTGCCTTCTCATGTTTTCATCAGCCAGGAGTTGATGGATGGTATTGGCCTCCCTCCCTGTAGGAAGGAGGAGAGGATGGGCAGGCCTGTGGGCCAGGGAGCAGACAACACTGTCGAGGGCTGGGCAGACTTCCGCCCTGGACACGGCCCACTGCGGGTATCGGGCCAGTGACTATGGTTGGTGGCCGAGGGACCCACCTCGGTCAAATGTTACACCTGGGGACTGACCGGGATCCATGAAACGTGAAAGCACAGGGAAGACTGCCACTGGTCACTCTGTCCCTGGTTGGAGGGGGAGGCAGCCTAAAACAGGTTAGCAGGCGGCTTCAGCCCCACTCGCCTCTCACCTGGGCAGCTCTGTGCATTACGTGACCTGTACAACCTGGCTACCTTCTACCCGTCATCTGGACCAGGTTACGTATCTTTGGCCTCAGTTGCTTCCTCTCTAGGACAGGGGTGCTCGATTCAGTCATCAGCCGGGGTAACAGTCTTGGCGTGTGGTGTGTGATACGTGGGTCATGCTCAGTGTCACCTTCATAACCTTCCAGGACATGAGATTCCTGGCCGCCCCCCCCCCCCCCCCCCAATGGTTGCTTCAGGATTTCTAGAGCAGGGCCAAAATTCTGCATTTCTAGCAAGCTCCCAGGTGATGCTGAACTGCTGGTCCTCAGACTGCGCTGAGTGTCTATCAAGGGTCTAGAGAACTTCCCGATACCTCCCCTCCCTTCCTGGGTTCCTACCGCGTTTAGAACAGAACCGCTGTGGCACCAGCTACAATTTCTGCTTGTCCACTTGTGTTTTCCTTAAGGGTGACCAGGAGACCCCTGAGGTCCCAGGGCCCAGGTACCTAACCCAACATTCCCTGAATAAATCCAGAACGAAGTCTTGTCATCCAGCTCTGTGCCACACGTGGAGCCATCCATGTGCTCATCAAGTCCCCTTTGCACACATTCTGCAGCCTCTCAGCCATCCTGGAACTTGCGGCTGATCAGCCTACACACCCCCAGCATCCCTAGAACAGCCCCAAAGTAGAAGACGATGTTCTAATGTGGTACATGTTACACTTTTATGCTTCCCTGGGATCCTTTCTACCAAGAAGAATGAAGGAAAAATGCCTCTCTAGGAAGGACATCTGGGGAAGGCGCGACTGGCCTCTGCTCTCTTGCAGGGGGACCCCGGATCCCTTACCGTTAGAAAGGAGCTGGTCTGCCCTGACCCCTTCAAACAGGTGCATGTCCCCATAGCCCTCCTTCTGTTTCTCCTGGAACAGCTGGTAGCAGGAGCTAGGGCTGGCCAGGAGCAGCCGGAAGCCCTGGGAAACGAAGAACTCGGGTCAGACTCTAGCTTCCCCTCCAGAAGCTTCCAAGGGGCCCCAAATGAAGGCGGGGTGCACCCTCTCCAGCTGCCAGCACAGACCTTGTCACCCTCACGCTTGTCCTGGGTGGGGATGAAGCACATGAACTCGTCTATGTGGCCGACCATCAGCCAGTCTGAGAAGAGCTCCACCGGGGCCTGGACTTGCTGTGCATAGAGGAAGTCCCGGAGGGCCTTGCCCATGTCCCGGCCCTCCTTGCTGAGGAGAAGATGGAAGGACAGCCCTTGAGCCAGCATGGCCCAGGTTGGCTGCCAACTTGGTGAATGGCCGGCTACCTTCAGGTGACTGGTCCCCTGGGGGGTGTTAATGGGATCCCCTTAACTCTGGCCCAACTTAGGACTGAGCCAAGTGATTCTAGATAAAGACTGAACCCTGGGACACAAGTATTTCCTGGCTTTAAATTAATGCCTACCAAGAAGTCTAGCCACACATCTTGTGGAAATGACATCCTGCTGGGTCAATAGGCCAGCTGAGTTTGGGGTGCTTAAATTTAAACCCTAGAATCACCACTCAAGGAATGAGGAGTGTGTCTGCTTTTTCCACCTTTCTACATGAGTCAGACTCAAATGTCCTTCCCTGACAGCTTAAGGAATGGTTCAGAGCAGGTGGCTTGCCGAGTCATACAGGAGTCGGGGGGAGCCAGGTAAACTACCAGGGTCCCTTTAGTTTTAAGGCGTCTGGCCACCACCTGGCTCCTTGCCTCACCTGGGGTAAAAGCTGCTGCCAATGAGGATCCTGCCTAGGGGGTACTCTTTCCCTCCGACCGTGACAGGTGGGGACACTGTCAGGTTCCCAATGGAGTCCATGCTGGCCACCCTGTGGTCCTCAGTGCGCTGGATCCTGTAGCCAACTGCAGGGCTCTGGAAGGAGAGCAGCCGGGACAGGGGCGTTAGGAGGGGCAAGCTTTCAAGCCCCAGGCTTACTCCTAACCCCGACTCTAAGGTCGCCTCCCTCAGCTGCTTCCCCCAGAGGCCACCTGGGCCCTTCTCCCTTGGCGCCCAGCCCTTCTGGGCAGGCACCAGGCCTGGCAGGCCGGACTGAGTTCAGATCAGCCAAACCGAGCCCCGCACCAGTGAGTATTTCATGGGGAAATCTTCGAGCTTGAGGACCCGAGGGGTATCGAGAACCAAGGAAATCGTCTTGTGGGGGGCCTGGGTGTAGCAGAAGGCCATCTCATCCTGGAGGAGACAGGAAAACAAGGCGTTGAATTCTCCCTGCCCCGCCAGCTGCTTTCCTGCCTGCGTCTGGCTCGCCAACCACAATGCCTGTACACGCGCTGCCTCTTTCTTTCTGCCAATTCCTGCTCGGCCTTCAAGACTTAGCTCAGACATCACCCTTCCTTGGGAGCTTTCCCTGACCTGTTCTCTTTAAGTTTAGGACCTGAGTCACCTGGATTCTTCTCTCATCTTCTGCACCCAATCCAGGAACTGGCCTTATTGGCTTTATTTCCAAAATGCGTTCCAAGGGAACTCCTCCCTCGTCCCATTCGGGGGAGGCCACCACGAGCTCTTTCCCGAAGTCCTGCAATGCCCTACGACCAGTTTCTTCTGCTCCTGCCCTCTCCTCAGACCTGTTCTCTGTATTTCTCAGCCAGAGAGTCTTTCCAAAATCGAAATCAGAACATTCATACCCCTGATTCGTGCTGTCCAGGTCATCCCGTCTGGCTGTGGATTCGTCTCTATTCCCCACCTTGGCCTAAAAGGTCCCGATACCTAATTGGGCTCCCACCCACCTCTGACCTTGGCTCACTCTGATCCAGCCTCACTGGGCTCTCTTCACGTCCTCCAAGAACACCCCACATGGTGAGCTTCAGTCAGCTTCTCCTGCGCCCGAAGGGCTCCTGCTTCTAATCCACCCCCTGAACCCCAATCTTTGTCTCGCCAGCTCCTTGTTTCCCGAATTTGAAGGTTTTCCTGACCACCCAAACCGCCTAGTCAGTCTAGGAACTCACTGTATCATCAGGCAGGCTTGCTTTCCTGGCGCTCAGAGTTCTCTCACTGCCAAAGCAGGACCAGTCTGGTCCCTTTAGCCTCTAGAGCTTAGAATGGTGCCTGCCACATGGTAACCACTCAGCTGTACGTGGGGCAGAACGGAGCACCAGACCTCGAGGCTTCCCGCTCTGCTGGGGTCAGGCTGCACCCTGGAGCAGGGCCCGGCTCCGACAGCCTTTAGCTGTAGATGTCAGACCCTTCGACGCCTGGGGCTTAGGATGAGCTGTTCTGTGGCCTTGAACAGGGGCATCATGAAATAGGAAGTTGGACTCTAAGCTTTACCCCTTAGTGGCTAAGACTTGGGCAAGTCCTATTGGCTGAGCTTCCAGCTGAAGTCCTAAAGGCAAAGACGCCTCTGTCTAGGCTTAGTTTGGCTGGAAGCTTGAACAGAAGCCTGCAAAGTTCATCGTAGGCACCACATGCCGCATCTTCCCTGCCCCGCCCCCACAGGTGGGTTTCCCCAGGTGGGGCATTACCTGGAGCCACCTGCCCAGGCGGCTGGGGTCCTCATAGACAGATGCCACCTGGCTGTTACTCTTCTCACTCAGCTCCATCACTGTGTTCACAAAACCCTGGACTTGCAGCTCTCTGCCGCGGGAGAAAAGCCGGCTCTGGAGGTGCCTTCGAGGCTCCCCCACTGTCGCGACCTTGCTGTCTCAGGGGAGGGGCACACCTCCTCTGGTCAGAAGAGATTATGTCCCCGCCCGTGAGGTAAGCAGAGGGGCTGTCCCCCCACCTCACGGAGCATCTTGTCCAACGTCACTCGGTTTAGCTCATGGCAGAGTCAGGACAAGAATTGCCAGTGTCAGTCCCTGCTGTCCCCACCCTGCAGTCACATTGCCCCAGGCCTTTTGGGAACTACCCCAGGCTCTCCCGCCTCAGCCTACCCAAGAGGGCTCGCTCTCTCCTGGAGGGGCTGTATGCTCCCAAAAGGCCAAGCAGCTGGGTGCCCCCTTGAGTTGGCCAATGAGGTGGTTACGTTTGCATGGGTGGCAAGGGTGGGTCTTGAACCCTGGGACCTCAGTGCTGTCACGCGCAGTAGGCTCATGGGACCACAAGAGCCATCTGCCCCTTGTTGGGGACAAACAGTAACGTTTGAGGCTGACGTTAAGACCACCCATTTTACAAACAGATACCCAGGAGTTGATGCCAGCAAGGTCTCACTGTTGGGAAGTGTCAAAATTGGGATTCCAGTCCAGTTCCAGGTCCAAAACTTACACTACTCTTTTATGCTACTGTTCTAAAGAACCTATTTCTCAGGTCTACACAGACAAGGCAACAGGGAGCTGACCAGCCCAGCAAGGTCTGGAACAGTCTGAGGATGGGTACGGGGGGAAAAGTGTACAGCCCCAGTCTCATGGGCCATCTTTGGCTAAGCTGGGTCAAGCCATGCCTGAATACCACTCCTATGGGAGAGTCTTAGATGACTAGGGTTTCAGCAGGTGCCTCCTGTGAGTGAACTTCTGTTTTCAGATACAAAAGACAAAGAAGACCTGTGTTTGAATATCTTATCAGCAAAATTCCTTGAACTCTTTCCTTTTACCTTCCCATTCTGAAAACTGGCGTTCCTCTGAGGACCCCCTCTCTAGCAGCCCGCATGGAAGAGCTGTTTTTCTTCTTTACCCACTGGGCCTGGTGGAAGTGTAAAGGTCCCCCTTGCCATGTGTTGCTGCACCCAGGCCGTCGTGGCCCCTTTGACTTGACAAGGTCTTATTTTCTACTCTAGCTCAGCCTCCCCTCCCAGCGGTCGCGCCGCCTCGCAGATCTTGATTGAACACCTGGTGCCTCACCTGCCTCTCCTCTCGCTCCGTCTAGGCCCTGGGCCGGCAGCTTGACCTCACGGGGCCTCTGGCCCTTGGCTGCTTTTATTCCCATCACGCTGTTTCTTCACCTTCCTCCTTACCCAGCTCTGAGTCTATGATGCATCGTAGAAATTAGACCCTTGTCCCTCCACCTTGAGCCTATTCACCTGGCAAAACCTCAAGCCTGGTTAGACTCAGTTCCATGTTTATTCTTCCCTACAACTCAAGTCACTGAAAATAGTCACAGAAAAGCCCACGGTGACTGGTCTCTCTCGAACTCAACCTAAATGAGTCCTTGGCACCGGACAGCTATTCCACTAACATTTCCCCAGTCAAGGGGACGTCCAGGTGAGCTGCCCCCATAGCCATGAAGGCCGATTCGGCCTGGATCCCCATCATATGCCCATCCTACCAGCTCGGTTCTTGCAATTGCCTTTTCCCTCCTATCAGATCCTCCCTTCTCTGCCAGGTCATCCTGTTAGCATTATTCTTTGCTCCCTGCCTTAAAAACCAGCCTTTGCTCGGCCCCAGAGCCCTTTCTAGCTTCTCTCGTGCAGACCATCTCTTTGGAGTTTTGCGAAGCCCTCCCTTCCCGTTCTTTCTGCACTTGAACCCCTCATGATCTCACACCCACCATTCACGATTTCCCTCCGCACAGTGACCTCTATCTTCCCAAACTGGAAACATCTTAGTCTTCTCTCGGGGTGTCACCCAGGAGGCCCTTACCCAGCATCACCCTCCCTTAGCCTCCGGGTCTCCACGCTCCTGGTTTGGATCTTAACTTCCTCTTCCTTCCCAAGCTCCTTTGCTGGATTTTTTTTTTTTTTTTTTTTTAAAGATTGGTACCTGAGCTAACCGTCACCACTTTTTTTTTTTTTTTTCCTGCTTTATCTCCCCAAATCCCCCCAGTACAGAGTTGTATATCTTAGTTGCATATCCTTCTAGTTGTGGCATGTGGGACGCCGCCTCAACGTGGCCTGATGAGCAGTGCCATGTCCGTGCCCAGGATGCGAACCAGTGACACCCTGGGCCGCTGCAGCGGAACCCGTGAACTTAACCACCCAGCCACGGGGCCCGCCCCTCCTTTGCTGGATTCTTGTTCAGAGCTCACTTCTCAGGGTCTCCCCGCATACGCTCACTCCTCAGACGAGCTCAGCTAGGTCTGTGCTCTGAACACCCTCCGCGTGCCAGGGGCCCTAAGGTTTGTGCCCCTGGTTTTCCACGTGGCCGGAGTCATCGTGTGGACAGAACCTGACAGCTCCCCATCCATTCTGCCCACCAGGGTCTTCCCTCCCCTCCTCCCGGGGTACATGGCCACCTGGCTCGAGACCGTTCCCGGCCGCCCTGCAGTCGGGTGTGGCCCTGTGCCTCCTCAGGCCATTGGCACTAGAGGCAGTGGTTCTGGAGACTTCCACACCCCAGCAGCGACAGACGGGCAGCTTTGTCTGGATTGTGACCCTTCCCCTTTGAGGAAGGTGCTGCCCCAGGGGGAGCATTGTCACAAGACTGAAAGGAACCAGGGTCCCTAAGTGACAGTGGGGGAGCAGTGCCACCCTCCTACCTGCGGGCACCCAGGTGAGAGGAAGTTGACTTGAAACCATTGCATTTGGGGTCTCTTACGGCCCCAGAGGCTATGCCCGGGTACACAGGCCCCCAAGGCCCTGCTCGCCTTGGCGCCTTCCTCCTCCTCGCACCTGTCTCTTCCGGCTCTAAGGCCTCCTTGCTGTCTCTGGACACACTCTCGTCCTTGCCTCTCCTCCCCGTTACCCTGCCTTAGAGCACCTGATGCTCCCTGAAGCCGCACTGTTTGTTGTCTGCCTCCCCATAAGGACCTGGCGTTGTGAGTATTCACACACGCAGCGAACGACTGTCTTGGGGACCAGGCAGCTCAAGTCGAAGGATTTCACTGTCCTAGTGAGAAGTCTAGTCGTCCTCACCACCCACCGTGCAGACAGACAGAACACAGTACCAGCATGGAAACGACCTGACACGAGCAGCCTGAGGGGTTCTCACCTGCACAGGTAAACCTCTAGAGGCATCTGGGTGCTGGGAATAAAGATGCAAGGAGCCACCCGGAATACTACGGTGTCCTTGTACACGAGGGTCTCTGGAATTGACTGCGATTTAAGACAAGGTCCTGTCGGTGACCTCGTTCCACATCTACCCTCCGCCGGCTCCCTCCAGGCCTCCAGCTGCTCAGCCAGCCCACCCCCGGGCCTTCACCTGTCCCCTGCAGCTCTTTCTCCCAGAGGTAGCCTGGAGCCCCAGCTCTGCCCACCAGCCTTGTCTTCCCCTCTCCTCCCGCCGTGAGTGTCTCCTTCCCACACCTCCCTGCTCCAGGAATGTCTTGTCGACTCAGGGACGTACCGGGTCCGGAGGCTCTTCCACTAGGCAGACGGAGTAGGTGATCAGGCCCGAGAAGCTGGCGGACGGGAACTCCACAGCTTCCACGTAGAAGGTTTCCTTCAAGGGGCTCTCGAGGGGGGGCAGGGTGTAGGTGTGCCGGCCGGGCCCCACCACCAACTCAAAGGTGCTGGAGCCATCTTCTAGGAGAGAAGGGACAGAGCAGCTGAAGTGGGCTCATGCCGGTCCCCACCCCTGATGGTCAAGCCACACCTGGTGGCTCGTCTTCGGGTCAGAAGCCAAGCCGGGAGCTCCAGGGGAGCAGGAGCCAAGCTGGCTTTTATGTCCCTACGTTTCTGGTGTTTAGGGCTTAGTGGCCAACCAGACACTTGTTCACAAACGAGGGCCGGTCACCCACCAATACGCTTCAGAGAACTATTACACGTCGGGAGTTGGAACTCAGATGAGCACGCCTGCCTTCCAGGGGCTCTCTGAAGGCTCGTAGTGGCAGTTCAACGCTTCGTCCAGCTTTTGGGGGAATGTCACAAAAAAGCCTTAAAGGTGAGAAACCACACGCGAAGGCGGGCTTGGCAGCCTCATCGGAGAAGTTGGACGCAGGCCAGGCCCTGCTCCACTTCCCTGGCCTCCTGCTCTGGCTGGCGGCACCGTGGCCCCAGTGGGCGCTGCGTTTCTCCAGGCGGACTCCGGCTCTGACGGTTCTGCAGGAAGCCTCCGCACGGCCCTGGGAGTGCTGCCGCGGTCCTCGTGCTTCTGCTGCCGGCCCTGTGGGCTGGGCCAGCCGGACAGCCCCGGCGGGGAGGGCGCTGGCATGGACTCTGCTTCGAGCCTGTCTGGAGGTCACACTGCAAGCGCCGAGCCAGGCCTCGAGGGGGTGACGCTGGACACGGGGGTGTCTTCCACCAGCACCCCCATCCCTGCACTTCCCCAGCGCAGCGGCACAGGCCTTGTGACTTGCTGCAGAGGTTTGCAGCTGGCGTGCTTGGTGTGCCGTGGGGTTCCCCCTGCACGGACTGGGCTGTGGCTGGCCACCACCTGGCCCCTCCAGAGCTGCTACAGGCCCAGCACCGTCAACTGCGCCAGGGCCCTGGGCTCCCCATGGCCCCTCCGCCTGAAGGTGACTCACCACGGGGCGGTGGTGGGGAGGGCATCCCAAGGCCACCGGCCCCAGGCCCCTTACCAGCAGGTCTTCTGGGGGCCTTCTCTCTGACCTCATTGCCTGTTTTCAAGCATGGTCGACTTTCCATGGTGGGTTCATCATATCCCAGGAACCGCGATGGAAGCTTGTGGACTCATTTGCATCTTCACCACCCGCTGAGGCAGGTGCTGTAATTATCATCCCCCTTACACAGAAAAGGCGGGAGAAAAGGCAGCCAGAAGCCTTGTGACCCAGGCACAACATGGTTACCTTTATCTAGAAGGCCCTTCCAGACCTCGTCCTCACAGGGCTGGCCCTGCTCCCACTCAGCTCTCAGCTCAGCTCCCTCTTAACTCTCCCTACCCTCCAGACCAGAAGCCCCTGCTTGGTCCTTGGCTGTCTGTCCATCTCTGTCCATCTGCCCTAGGCTTTGAGAGCAGGTAACGTGCTTATCCCCCCAGAGCTGGAGCTCAGGGCAGAGAGTGAATGCTGATTTGAGCTGTCTTCTTTTTTTCTGCCTTGCTCATACCACTGGGCCTAGAGGTGGGCCAGGTACCCTCTGTTCCTCCTCGGCACTTCCAGACCATCCCTTCATTCTTCAAGAATCCTAGGGGCTGGCCCCGTGGCCGAGTGGTTAAGTTCGCGTGCTTTGCTGCAGGCGGCCCAGTGTTTCGTTGGTTCATATCCTGGGCGCGGACATGGCACTGCTCATCAAACCATGCTGAGGCAGCGTTCCACATGCCATAACTAGAAGGACCCACAACGAAGAATATACAAGTATGTACCAGGGGGCTTTGGGGAGAAAAAGGAAAAAAAATAAGATCTTTAAAAAAAAGAATCCTAGACCCCTTGAAGGGAATACTATCAAATAATGCCACCTGCCCCCTTCCTTGTTGCACCTGACTACCATCCTCACCATCCTTGTGGATTGTTCTGGTGCTGGCTTATCTCCATCACTTTTGTGGTCATTGCTATTTACACCATAACCAAACCAACCAGACCATCCAGACTGTTTGCTCTTTTCTTTACCCTTATTTCAATGAACTGGAATTCTGCGCCATCTTAGATGCCGATTTCAGTGCTCATGGCCCAGAAATCACCTCTAGAACAGATCTGACATCTTCCAGTCTTTGAGCTCATCTACACTCCCATCTCAGCGATTCTTCAACCCAGCCCCAAACCTTCCCACTGTGGATTCCCGCCTTCCACTCTCTCCTCTTCATCCTCCTCGCATCCTGAGATGCGTTACTGTAACGGCTCCCTGCACAGGCCGTCAGCTCCCACCTGGAGACCTCAACTCTGGTCAAACCGAGTCTGTGAAACTCTTGTGTCTGAGCAGCTGAGAAACCACCACACTGAAAGAACTCCTTTTAGGAGATGACCAAACCTCAGAGGGAGGCCCCAACACACCTCAGAAACACTATTATTCCATTCGGGTCCTTTAGCTCTCCCACTTGCTGTCTTCTCTTCTGAGTATTATCACCCGTGCCTACACCTTTCTCCCCCTGGGTCCACTTCTCCATTGGATCAGTCCCGTCTGCACACAGCTGTACTGTGCTCTGCCGCCTTCAGATGCTGCCCCCCGTGCCAGCCCCCAGTTGTTACCTCCACACATTTCCCTCTGTGGAAAACCCCTCCCTGGCCAGTGTTCGCTGTGCCACCCACTTCAGTCTGGCTTTTAGCCCCACCCTTCTTATCAGACTAAGAACCGTTAATTTGAAAACCAAGACATCACCATTGATTGGCATCTTGGTCTCTCAACAGACTGGTCATGGCCGATCACTGCCTTTGCAAAAGGCTTCCTTTTGTTTCTAGAACCTCGTGCTTTCCATTTCTCTGGAAACTTCTTCTCAGGCCCCTTTATCTTTTCGACTGGTGGTCCTCAGACTGCAGCCCCCCTCAGGATCACCTGGAGGGCATGTTGACATACAGTGTGCAGTGTATTCCTGCCCTGGAACCTTGGATAAGTGGGAGGCAGTAGGGAGCTCGATGCACGGGATGCAGTGCAGCATCTTTAGCAGGCTCCCTGACTTGCTGCCCTCCTGGGTGGGCTCCAAGTACCGCCTGGCCCACCTCAGTGGTCTGCACTCGGTGGGCATCATGAGGCCAGAGTAGCCATCGTGGCCTGAACCAGGCCTGGACTCGGGTTTTTAAGGCTCACTCCTAGCCTATATATAGAAGGACCACATCCAACCTGGGCGGCCTTTTCTGGCTATTTCCAGTCATTTCCAAGTCCAGCCGTGACCTCTGGTCTGTGGAGGAGATGGAGTGGAAGACGTGGAGCTAAGACCCTGAGCACAGGGAGGCAGCAGCGAGGCGGCCTTACGAGGTGGACAGACGGTCCAGCGCAAACCAAGGGCTCCCAATGGCCCAGCGGAAGCTCAGCTTGGCTTTTAAAAGAAGGCAGCATCCTGGCATATGCCTCCAGAGACAAAGACTTAAGACTCAATTTGAGGAATTTAGAGGCACTGAATGCCGAACCAGTTAAGTGACGTCAAAAGACTTGTTTGTTCAAGGACAACTTGCGGGAATTGGACATGTCCACTTTATGTACCAACGGCCTTACACCTTTATCTATAGAATAAAGACACGTCACCTGTCTGCCAGATTGGTTAGGGCCGAAGATGGGCAGGTGTGGTGCCAGGGAGGGATGCGCTGGCATAGCTGCTACTCTGGCTCATTGGCCTCTGAATTCTAGAAACTTAACGTAGTGGGGTGTCGGTTAAGAAAAGAAGATGGTTCCTTCTGGTGGGAGTAATTGGGAGAAGACATCGTCTAATCTGTATAAGGCAAAGCTGCCATTTCAGCTAATAGGAATTTCTCTTCCAGCTGTGAAAATCCTGCAGGATAGGCACCATCATCGCCTCCAGTGGGGAGAGGGGCTTGGAGGTACAATGCCTCCCCAACGTGCAGAGACTTAGCCTATGGTGAAGCTGGCAGCCAGAGAATCCCAGGGACACAAGGCCAGCCACAACAGACCCTGACCTGCGGCTCTAGGTTCCCAGCAGGCTTCTGACGGGGACCCTGCTGGGAGGAGGTGTGGCCACAACTCGCCCTGGTACACTGAGAGCAGACAAAGCTGAACACTCACTCTGGGGCTGGTAGACTCTCGCCCTCTGGGCCTCGTCCTCGGAGGTGTGGAGGACCAGCCGGTGTTTCTTTAAAATGCAGCTGGGCCCTTGAACGCTCAGCGTCATCTGGGACAGATTCTTCATCTCTGGGCAAAAGACAAGGCAAAGGTTCA
This sequence comes from Equus quagga, assembly GCF_021613505.1. NCBI lineage: Eukaryota > Metazoa > Chordata > Mammalia > Perissodactyla > Equidae > Equus > Equus quagga. Next base: position 36,295,342 of record NC_060271.1, read on the forward strand.
GGGGCTTCTGGAGGCCAGCGCCCCCGGGGTGGAGGGAGGAGCAGCAGGGGCTGGGGTGGGGGCTTGTATGTCGGAGCTGTGAGGACCCCTCTGGCTCCCGCTCTGGCCCAGGTCCGCATCTTGTCTGTGCTACTTGCTCCCTACTGGCCACAGGCAACTTGCCATCCCCGGGGTCCACTCTGAGTGAGGCTGGCATTTACCCCATGCGGTTGTAAGGAGTCCACGGTCCCCACAGACACCTAGAACAGGGCCTGGCACGGTCAGTTCAGCGAGGGGTCTCCTCCAGCCGTGGTAAGAACCAGGCCATCCCGTTCTGCTGCTAAGACCTAGAAGCTAGGTCAGGACCAGAGCCTGACAGTGTCAGTGTTCCTGCCCCAGCTACGAGAAGATTTTTAGGAAGAGTCTCGCAGACCCCTTTTGTGTCTTCATTTAGTCTTCTCAGCCACCTTGTGAGGCCAACTGTATCCTCCCCATTTTACATATCGCAAAACAAGACCAGGGAAGTTAACATGCTCAAGTTGATAGTCAGGAAGTAACTGTTATCTGACATCAGAGCTCGTGCTCTTCCCATGGGGCCATGTGGCCGTTTCTTCCCAGTTATAAGCTTTAAGCCATGACAAGAGACTGGATCAACCCAGAGCGGGGACCTCAGCCTGGAACCTGTGTCTGCTGCAGGGTGGGGCAGTGATGCCCCAGGGCAAGGCAGAGCCCAAGGAGGAAAGGTGGCCGTCCCTGGTCCGTGGCCAGTTCTCTCCTACCCTCTGGGAAGAACGCCTTCGTGGTGTTCCTGTCTGCGAGCTGGCCCATGTCAGCCGGGCTGCAGTTCACGAGCAGGATGGCGCCCCAGCCACTGGGGCCCCAGACCCAGTTTCTCTGCAAAGAAGATGGCAATGTTTGTTCAGAGAGAAGCTGGGTAAATCCCGCTTCCCAGATGCTACCCCACATCGGGGGCAGAGCTGAGCTGTCCTCCAGGGCCACAGGGACCTTGATCAGAATTCGCCAACTCAAGCGCTTATGGGACCAGGAAGGTCAGACACGTGGGCCTCTCGGGAAGGGAGAAAAGCTCCAGCGGGTTCCGGGCTTCCCGTCTTGTTTCAGTGTCAGGGGAAGCAGGCACTGAGGCAGCCTACAGGAGGCACGTCCCATCTGGAGGGGGCAGCAAACCCTCTTTCTAGTCAATGACGCAGCCAGGCTAGGACATGAGCCCAGTGTCATCACACGTTCGAGTTCTTTGGAAAAGCTAGAATGGACTTCAGCAATTCTAGTTTGTATTGCAGCAATTTGACTTAAGACACTCTGTGAAGTCCAAATAGGGGGTCTGTGGGCAGACCTGGCTCAGGCCCCTGGCCCGCACCCACCCCCTGACAGCCTCACCTTAGCCCAGTTGTCACTTGCCATCTCGACTTGCCCTCTGCGGTAGACATCCACATCCAGGGAGACAGCTGCAACAGGGTTGGGGGGACGGTCTCAGCACCTAGACCTGTGGATGGAGCCTCGAGGCTACAGGTACCCCCAGGCTGCCCAAGGCTGGTACTGGGGCCACCCGGCCCTTCAGGCTTGCTGTCGGCTTAGCAGAAGGAAGTTCCTCAGAGGCAGACTGCTTACGAGCAAGCCTGGAGAGGCCCAAGTGTTCACGTGTCTCCCCCAGCCTCTCGGGAGCTCACCAGATAAGGCCACTGTGGCCGTGACGTCACCTCCTGCCTCTTGGCCTCTACTCAGGTCATACCTACCTGGAAGGCCCACCTGCCTAGCCTTCTGGAAAGCTCTTGACGCTCTAAGACATAGAAAGGGCTCAGTACACACCAATTCCAAGCCTCTCTAGAGCTTAGATCCAGGATCAGCCCAAGCAGGCCCCTCTTCCTGTCTGTGGCCCCCCTCCCCCCACAGCTGACAGCTGGCTTCACCCTGGTTTTATCATCATTCATAGCTCATCCTCTGACATGCTGTATCCCAACTGGAATGTCAGGGCCCTGGAACAGACCTTGTTTGCTGCTGTACACTCAGCATCTGGCACAGATGCTCAGGGACCGGATGCCCACCACGGACCAGGTACTGTTCCAGGTCCTAGACACAGCAGCGTACAGGACAGGCCCCATCTTCTTCAAATTTAGGGGCATGTGTGTATGCACAGCAGGGGACAAAGAAATAAGTAAAATTCATATGACGCCCAATGGTAAAGTGCCGCAGGAAACAAGGAAGCGGGGGGTGGGGTGCTTCGGTTTTAGGTGATCAATCTCGCAAACTGCAATGTGAACGGAGGTCCAGAGGAGGCAAGAAAGGCAGCTGTGTTGATATCCAGGGTAAAAAAAATCAGAACAGGAAGTCCAGGCGGCAGTTCAAGGGTCAAAGAGACCCGCGTGGCTGGAGCAGAGTGAGCTAGAGAAAGGGGCCACAGGGCCCAGGTGGCTTTGAGAGTAACAGTGGCGCTGGCTTTAATCTGATAACGTGGAAGCAGTGGGAGGCTTGGACCCGAGGAGATGTTATCCGATAGCCTTTTAAAGATATGCTGCTCCGGGGGCCGAATCAAGACTGGAACGTTGGAGGAGCAAGGACAGTGCAGGGAACACCCCGGGGGGCCTGTCAGGGACCCAGGCAAGAGATGGCCGTGGCTCAGACCAGGTAGAGAGCATCAGGGGAGGTGAGCAGCTGGGTTCCAGCTAAACTGAAGGTGACATTGACAAGACTCATGGGTTGACACGGCGAAGAGAAGAGCAGGGATGATCCCAGGGGTTGTGGCCTGACCAGCTAGAGGGATGGAGGCGGGGGTGGGAAACAGGATCCAGCAAAGGGATCTGAGGAACAGCCCACCAGGTAGGGGACACCGAGGTAGAGGACCCTGAATGGCTTCTGCTGAGATGCACCAGGAAGGGACAGCGAGTTGTGTAAAATGCTGACAGGCAGAGGTGGTGCAGATGGAGCCGACCGCTGACTCGGGAAGTAGAAATCGTCAGGGTCCTTGATGAGGGCAGTGTTGGGGGTGGGCATCTGACTTGACTAGGTTCAGGAGAAAAGGGAGGAGGAACTGAGGACGCAGAGGTGGCTCCTAAGGGGCAGAGAGGTGGGGAAGTGGAGTCTGAAGATAGTACAGAATCAGGTTTAAGAGAACAGGTGTTACAGCTTGTTCTTATCAAGACAATAGACATTATAGTTTGTTCCAGAACACTCCAGAAGAGAGGGGGAGGGGTAATTGCTTCCTACAACAGTAAGAATTGAAGGAATGTTCTCGAATGAGAGGGGAAAGGATCCAGTGTGACAGGATTAACTTTGGACCAGACACGTCATCACTGTAGCAGAGGCGGCAGAAGGTGGGCACCAGCCACAGGCAGGGGGTGGACGATGGGACACGTTCCGATGGCCTCTGTTCTCAGAGTTAGGTCAGCAGGGAGGGAGGGTGGCAGAGAAGTGACTGAGCTCTGAGGGACCGTGTGAGTGGCTGTGTCGAGCGGGTCCCTCCAGGACACAGGGAGCCCCCCTCCCTCTAGCCGTGGGGGCAGCACTCACCAATGCCAGTGAGGTAGAGCGTAGCTGTGGCCACCGGGACCTCCTCGTCGGGCTGGTGGTACGAGACCAAGACCTGTGGAGACAGCGCCGTGACCCAGGAGGCCCTGGAGGGCGGGGACAGGGGCAGGGCTGGGGACCCGAGTCCAGCTGCTTGACCTCGGTCTCATGTCACAGCTTCTGAGCTTCCAGTGTCTCGTTGTGAGCGGGTACAGGGTCACCAAGCTGCAATGACCCCTGTTTACAACACGCCAGGGTCCCCCAAGCGCTTCCACACTGAGGCCTCACGGCAACCCATCTGGGGGCTCTACCCCCGAGGGCAGAGAAAGCAAGGGACTTGCCCCCCGTCTTCAGCCAGAAATGGGGCACTGGATTCAAGAGCCAGGTTGTCCGGCTCTACAGTCAAGTGTTCACCTGTCTTCCCCACCTGCCCTCCTGGGGTCTCACCTGTCGCCCCGAGAGGTGGGCAGTGAAGCAGTGGGGCCTGCAGGAGGTGAAGCCACTCGCTCAAAGGAAGTGGGGCCTGGAACTGGGACTCAGTCTTTGCTGGGTCCCACACCAGCCTCTGCTTCCGAGGGGCCTTTATACCCTGGGCAGTTTGGAAAGACCTGCCCTGCAGCCATTGGCCTTGACCACAAGGCCTTCACCGCAAACCAGAGAACCATTATCTAGGGCCACGCTGACATGTGTGACCTGCCACCTGCTCCTAAATGGAAGCTTTCGTCCTCCGAGGTCCAGCATCGCGCTCAGTGGGCCGCCCCTGATGGTGCCGGACGCTGAGCCCTGGGCAGTGACTGCTCCTCCCACCCTCTGGGCTCAGCTGGGTCACGTCAGTCACAGCCTCGATTCGAGTGAGTGCTCAAGTCTCGTCCAAGTTAACACTCGTCTCAGGGAATTGCCTGCCCTGGGCACTGAGTGCAGAACGGGGTGTAACCGCCCATCTGTCACCCCAGCTTAACCCTCCGCCACTCCAGCAGGTTCCGCCCACAGGAGTCCCCCGTCCTGAATGGGCCTCACCAGCGGTCACACCCTCAGCTTCACCTTGGGGTCACCTGGAGGTCTGCGAACTGCAGAAGCCGGGGCCCACCCCCACAGGTCGACTTAATCGGGAGGGGGTGTGGCCTGGATTTGAGTGTCACGAAGTCCCTGGTGGTTCTAATCGCTCTGCAAGAGGGCTCTGCTTCCACCGCCAACGCCTGACCCAGGCTGAGGGACGGCCTGCTCTCTGAGGTGGGAGTCAACCCCCACCCTCCCACCCCAGTGCTCATCAGGTAGACCACTGGCCCAGGGTAAGGGGCACGGACTTGGGCTCACATCCTGGATCTGCCCCACTCTAGCAATACTATTTAGGTTGAGATAGCTCACTCTGTGCCTCAGTTTCCCTGTACGTAAAATGGGGATAAAGCTGACTTCTTGAAATGTGACTCAAGATACCGAGTACACAGCATGCATTTGATACACGTTAGCTCTCCAGCGTCATTAAGGTCTCCACATCTGGAGGACCAGCCCTAGACAAAAGGCCTGTCCAAGTTATGCTGCTGAAACCTTTTGTGCCGGACTTTGAAAGCAGCTGGTTTGGAGGCCGGCCTGGAGCTGTGGTCAGAAGCACGCGGGGGAGACAGACACTTGAGCCTGAGCCCCAGTTCTGCTGATTGCTGGCTTAGGTGGGGCACTGCCTCGCTCCGTGCCTCAGTTTCTTCGTCTGTAAAATGGGGCCATGGAGTGCCCACCCCACAGGTTTATTGCAATCATTAAATCAGACCAGACATGCAAAACACTTGGCGCTGCATTTCTCAGACTCAGGGCCCAGGAAACACCAGCTGTTGGAGGGAGACCCCCAGGGGTCGTGTTAGCTCCTTCCCCTGGAGCATTCCCCTCACATCCCCCCGAGGTATACCTTGTCCCCGTCGATGGCAGAGCTGGGGGACAGCATCTTCACCAGCACATCCATGGAATCAGACAGGGGCCACAGGGTGGTGGCCACCTCCTCCCTGGTCATTACTGGGACCGAGTTGTGGACATCGACCAGGACCCCCAGGGAGCTGCTGACGGTGAAGGACTTGCACTTCTGGGGGGCACACCTGGTTTGCCCGACAAGGAGACAGACTTTAGGGCACAAGGGTCTTCTCAGCCTGGACTCAGCCTGCACGGTGGGGGCCGGCCCCCTCCTCCTCCTCCCGGGTGTTGGGGCAAAGGCCTGCTGGGCACGGCAGTTTTGGGGTCCTAACACGCCTCAGCGTTACTCCTGCCATCCCCTGCTCCAAGGACCCCCGCATCCTCCCGCCACCGACCCTCTAGATGTTACCAAAGCTGCATCTCGTCTATAAAAACTCCCAGCTCCGAAGGAGGGGAGAGCGGTCTCAGGCACAAGGGATCCCTTTAGAGAAAAAAACGTGTCCTTGGACTCGGGCGGTCTGTGCTGTGACCCGGGGAAGATGGGGCTTCTTGGGAGCGAGTCCCCTACCCACTGGCTCCAACGTACAGGAGCCTCCCTCGCTTAACCCTCACGGTGCCTCAAGAGCCAATGCCACCCCCATTTCACAGGTGGGGGTACCTAGGAGGGCAAAGCACTTGCCGAAGGCCCCACAGCCCATCCGGGGCAGAGGCAGGAGTCAGGTCAGAATCCCGCAGCATCAAGACCAGAAGACCCTTAGAGACCCAGACCAGGCTCCTTAAGGTGAGGCAGGACGACAAGCTAAGATGCAGAGTGGGGAGGTAATCCCCGAACCCCACATGATCCAGGGCAGCCTCCGCCTCCCTGCCCAAACCGCCCCCCAGCCATGAGCCCCCAGCTCCTCACCTCCTGAGATCTAAGTAGATTTCCATGCCCAGCACACAAAGGGCATGGACAGGGCTGTCCAGGGACAGGTGGATGATGCTCTGGAAGGACATGGCACAGCCCTCCAAGCTGACCACCCTCAGCCCTGCACTGCAGCCCTCACTCAGCACGGTGGCCTCAGGTAACCCAGGGGCTCTCCCCAGCCCTCTCTTCTTATGGGCTCAGGGCCTCTCCAGCCCACCCCCTTGTTAAGGAGGCTTCAGCAGCTGCCCAGGTGTGGCTGATCTCCTCCATTGAGGCCTCCTGGGAGGAGGGGGCGAGCCGAGGAGCAGGTGGAGTCAGAGCCCTTCATCTGCAGTTTATTAAGCAGCTGGTGCCTGCAGACCTGAGGAGTCTGAGGCTGGCTGTCCGGCCTCTTGTCTTCGGCTGGAGCAATAGGGGCTCTGGGAAGCCGGTGCGTGGGACTGGTCAACCTGACCAGCGCTGGATGGCTGACTCAGCTGGAAGCCGTCAGGAGCAAATATCCACAGAGGGTGCCAGGGGCGGCGGTCAGGATGGCCGTGTGGGGCCGCATGTCCAGGCTCTGGGGCCTCCATCCTAGGGTGTGTGTTTCCTGGAAATTGACAAGGTGGCCACAAAGTGCCGGCCCACTCGTTCTGTAGCCCTGGTGGTCATGAAACTGATTGGGGGGCCTGTTAGAGTTGCAGATCCCAGGGTCTGCAGGTCTGGGGTGTGGTCCAGGAACCAGCCTCCCTTCCCCAGGTGATTAGGGGGAGCTCCTTGTCCACAGCTGCGGTGCCAGCTCCCAGCGGGGGCGGGGCACGTTTTGGTGGAAGGAAAGGAAGGAGAAGCCTGTGCTGCGCTGAGGCCTCCAGCTGCCCTGCATCTCCACTGAGCCATGGAGCACAGACACGAGAACTCCTGCTCCAGCCCAAGGGGCTTACCAGCGAACTTGGAAACAGTGTTCGTTTTATGTTTGAAGTGAGTGTTATGGTTATCCTTGAACAGGTACCACATGCGCATAGTTACAAGTTCAAAAGGAATTTGCAACAATCTCCCTCCCACTGTCTCTCAGCCTCTCAGTTCCCTGAAGTGGAGGCTGCCAGTGGCATCAGTTTCTTATGCATCTACAATGGATGTTATGAGTGACCAAGCAAACCTGTATGAGCATCCTCCCCTCCTTCTTGTTTCTATATAAGTGGCAGGATATGTACATAGTATTCCATACTGTGCTTTTTCACTTCATAGTACAACTCAGACAGCAGTTCACATCACGTACAAAGTGGCCTTATCCTTTTTATGGCTGTATGGTATTCCGCGCAGGGCTGTACCATCAAGCACAAGCATTTGTTTTCAGTCTTTTGCCCTGACACACGAGGCTGCTGTTACCCTGTGTGTAACAGCATGGGGGACGGCAGTTGGGTACTGAGTGAAGACTGCTCAGTCAGCCAGGCTTGTAAATTTGGGATTAAAAGTTAAAATAGTCCTCCTTGGAGATTTTAAGCACACAGCATAACTGTCAGGGGTGGCTTTGTCTTAGGGGCTCTTGGAGGCAGCGATTGTCCCGAAAGACCCTAAAAGCCCCTCCACTTGGGTTGAAAGCGGCAAAGTTAATCAGGCTGAGGTGCTCAGCACGTGTGTTCCTTCCCGACAAAGGGCTTGGCCCACCTGCCCACCCATCTCTCACACGCCAGCCAGCCAGAGGTGGGCAGAGGGCAGGGATGGTCTGACTGGGGAGGGGTCGCTGAGTGCTGGGCCTGGGGTCTGGAGCAGAACAGCCTGGGGGCTCTGTCCCTTCTGCCCTCAGGCAGCCCGGCCTTGTGCCAGGGCTCTGAGTATAATGGGGAGGGACCCCCTGAGCCTGGAGGATGGAGACCCCTCTGGGCGTGAGAGGGACTTGGAGAGATCTGGAGTGGGTCCCCTCTCCCTCCAGGGGGCTTCTCGTTCACCACTGAATCCCCAGCACCACAAGAGAGTCCTGGACATAGCAGGTACTCAATAAATTCTCGTGTGGCAAAATGGCTAAATGGCTCCCAGCCCTCAGAAAGATAACCCAGTGGGCTTCCACAGGGCTCTCCAAGCAAACCGAGGGCTTGGGAACCGTAAAGCCACCCCACGTGGACTCCCACAGCTCCTCACACGCTCCTTCCATGGGGAGAGTTCTGCAATCACTCCTCGGTAATCACGGCCTGTGGTCACTTTAGGTCACTGTGCTGGACGCCATGATGTGCCACCTGACCCCCTTCAGGGCGGAGGCACTCAGCCCCCAGCTGCTGAGAGTGTTGGCTCCTGGCTGCTCTCAGCACGTCCCCCTCCTGGAATCGCCGACTGCCGATTCCCAAGGCTGTGTCCCCTCCTTGGGGGCAGCGACACCCAATGTGGGGGGCAAAGGCTGGCTGCTTGTCTTCATCCAGGACGGCTCCGAGGGCCATCCCAGCCCGAGCACCCCAGGGCATCACCCGAAACCTTCGCGGCCACTGTGTCCGGGTTCATCACCTGCTGCTGCTCCCCCACCCGCTCCCAGGTGTGGATCCTGAGAGCACCACCCCCAACCTCGTGCGGGCAGATCTCCCTCTCAGAATCTGCTTCTGGGAACCAGACATGAAACAGTTTCCGAACAACCTCAATTCAGAAGTTTGAAAGTCGAACCCCACACAAAAGAAAACCCCATACTTGGTCTTATACAGTTAAATCTGCCTCCGCAAGAAAGAAATGATAACTGTGGGACATGATGGAGGTGTTAGCTCCACAACGGGGCTAGTCACATGGCACCGTACAAATGTATCGAATCAACACTTTGTACACCTTGGGGGCCGGCCCGGTGGCACAGCAGTTAAGTGCACACATTCCGCTTCAGCAGGCCGGAGTTCACCGGTTTGGATCCCGGGTGTCACCTGTGCACTGCTCATCAAGCCATGCTGTGGCAGGCGTCCCACATATAAAGTAGAGGAATATGGGCACAGATGTTAGCTCAGGGCTAGTCTTCCTCAGCAAAAAAAACTAAGTCTTCTCCCTTCCCCATTAGGGCTTAACAGAGGTATAAAGCTTAGAGCTGTGGCAAAGGGGTGCTTGGCTTCCTTCTTTCCTTTCTGCCTGCACAGCTGGGAATGGTGGGTCCTGACCTGTAGTAGCTTGGATAAGAGCCCCCAAAATCTCCCAGGTCCTAATCCCTGGGGCCTGCGTTATTTCACATAAAAGAGTCTTTGCGATGTGACAAAGAGTCTGGGGAGATTATCCCGGAGTATCTGGGTGGCCCTAAATGCATCTTTATGAGAGACGCAGAGGGAGGTTTGATGCACACAGAGAAGGCAGTGTGACACACAGCAGAGGCTGGGGTGATGCAGCCAGCAGCGGGTGGGAGAGGCAAGGAGTGGACTCTCCCCTGTAGCCCCAGAGGGAACACAGCCTGCGGATACCTTGATTTCAGCCCAGTGACGCTGCTTTGGGACTTCTGGCCTCCAGAACTGGGAGTGGATAAATTCCTGTTGTTCGAAGCCACTAGTCTGTGGTGATTTGTTCCAGCAGCTGCGGGAACCTCCCCTGTGCCTTCTGGGGAAGAAGGGAGGGGAGGGAGAGCTCCGGGCGGCTGGGAGGACTGCCAGCTGCTGCTTTCTCTCAGGTGGCTGCCCCGAGCCCCACCACGGCTCCTTCATGGATGCCCCCCACCCCCTCATGCACGTTTGCCTTGATGCTGGTCTGTGGTAGCCATCAGCTTGTCTTTAGTCCCTCTGCAGCCCCAGGAAGCCAGCGAGACCTGGAGCCTTTGCCTGCTGAGGCCGCTCGCTGCTCCAGGCAGCCCTATGGGTCAGGTTCTGGGATAACCTCACACCAGCTTCCTCTTGTGCTGTGTGGCCCCTTTCTGGTCCACAGGAAACACTCCTGCATGGTTTTTTGTTTTTTGGTAAGGAAGATTGTCCCTGAGCTAGCATCTGTGCCAATCTTCTCTATTTTGTACGTGCGATGCTGCCACAGCACGGCTGGATGAGCGGTGTGTAGGTCCGTGCCTTGGATCTGAACCTGAACCCGGGGCCGCCACAGCAGAGTGCGCACAAACTTAACCACTACGCCACTGGGGCAGCCCCGACACTCCTGCATCTTTTGCCCCAGCAAATTCTGGGGTGGCAGCAGCTGGTCTCACAGGAGGAGCACGTTCTGACCCAGGTTTCATGGACCCCCCTTCCTCGCTGTCAGGGCTGGGGGTTTTGATGTCCGTCTGTTCCACGATCCTACTTCCTTCAGACCACAGGAAAGCAGCAGCTCTGGGTGTTTTCTGAGCATCTCAGGCTCCATGGAGCCAGGATCTGGCCTCAGTTATAAAGATCTCGAGTCTTCAGGTTTTATTTTCTATGGAGGAATTGAATCCCTATGTCAGGGCCATATAAGAAAACATCCCAAAGGACAGAGAGGGGACTAAGGACTTCATTCCACACAACCCACGGCTCTACTGCGTGCCGCGCCAGCTCTCGGGAGCCCCTAGCATGGCAGCAAACACGAGGGACAAGAGCCCACCAGGTGGGGCTTTCATGCTGGTGGAACAGAAATGACAAATGGGAGGGACAAAGAATTTGCTGATGTCTGGGCGTGTTTGACAATGACAGTCTGTCCCTTGGGTTCTTGCACGACCCGTCTGTCCCCTTTTTCTCCAAGGACACCCATGAATGGGGATACGATTCTTCAGCCCCAGCTTGGCCCTCAGGACCTTGTAACGTCACTTGTCTACGGAGAAGGCTGAGGCGACATGAGGACCATCCCTCCTGCAGGACTTGCCCCTCCTGCCCATGTGCCTGAGAGCTCAGTCTATCTTTATCATTTTATTTTTTGTCATGAAATACACATAAAAAGAAGCATATTTTATACACACACGTTAAAGTGAACAATCCATCTGTCTTGGGATGTCCACCTGGCTGGCTGTTTGGGACTGACTTCAATGCAGCTCTGAGGAGGGAGGGGCCGCACCCTCAGGGCTAAAGCTTAAAATCAGCTAGGCTGAGGTCATAGATTTTATAGACCAGATATATGCCCAGGAGCAAAAGACACGCCTCGGCCTTCGACCTCTCCTGGAGGCAGCTTCAAGCCTGTAACATCCAGTTCAAGCACGCCGACGAGTGAAGGAGAAGGAACGAACGGTAGGAGTGGCAGCCTGAGCGCGCGCACCGAGTGGTTCTAAAGCTTTCCTGCAGCAGAACTGAGTTTGCAAAGCCAGGACTATCTCGGGATCTTCAGAGGAGGGTCCCAGGGGCCGGGACACGGCAAGGAAACAAGCCACTGCCGGGAGGGAGGCCACCCCTGGGGGGGCCAAAACGTCCCCAAGAGCTCTGGCTGGGCCCCACTGCAGGGGCCCAGTGCCTCCGGCCAGGAGCTTCCCGAGCGAGAGGACGTCACAGGACGGGCTCAGGGCACCATGTGCCACCACTTGAAGGCAAAGGGCTGCCGGCGCACGTTGGTGCCGCAGTGGACCTCCCCGTGCCGGACGTGGTAGGAGGAGAAGTCGTCGATGAAGGTGCAGTGGAGGCCCAGCGGCTCCAGCAGGGACCGCACCTTCTCCTCCAGGCAGCAGCGGCCGTGGATGACGGGCCCGAAGGGCTTGGGGATGCCCAGGTGCTTGCCCAGCACAAGCATGTTCACCTGCAGAGAGAGGGCACCGTCAGGGGCAGCCAGCCTTGCTGTCCGAGCACCCCCTCTTCTTTGATGGCCCCCTTCACGGATGAGGAAACTGAGGCCCACACAGGTAAAGCGGGCTACCGAAGGCCAGCCAGCTCTCTAGGACTTATCCCCAAGTCTGTCACATCCAGGGTCCATGCTCTTAACACCATACTCTCCTTCCCCACCTGCCACCTTCTGGCAAACTCTATTACTCAAGGCCCAGCTCAAATGCCACCTCCTCTGTGAAGCCGCCCATGACTCCCCAAACTCTGACAATTAGTCACCCTCCTCTGTGCTCCCATAGCTCCCAGCACAGTGCCTGCACACAGCAGGCACTTACTAAGTATCTGTTAAATGGATGAATAAGTGACTACCTTTTTTGTAGCCCTTTCCGTACCTTATAACATATGTAAATGACTGTTTCCTCCATGATATTGGGAAGCACCCTGGTGAAGCGAAAGGACGAGGATGTTGGCTCCAGGCCAAGGTGGCTTTGAATCCCAGCAATACTACTCAATAGCTGTGTGACCTTAGGCAAGTCACTTGACCTCTCTGAGCCTCATCAGCAAAATGAGCCCAAACGCATTTCCATTGCTCCAACAATCAGATAAGAGCATGTATGAGGAGCACTGAGCCAGCAGGTAGTAAGCGCAGAGTCAGTCCCCAGGGCTCATGAGTCACTGAGGGGCATCTTATTCTCTGTCATGGCTCAGACACAGCCCAAGCTGAGGGCCTCACACTCAATTTCTCTGCTGCTTCATGCCCATGCGCCGCCTCCCGCGGCAGGGCGAGTGCTCAGGCTCCCTCCAGGGTCCCGGAACAGTGAAGGTGGGAGTCAGCCCTCGGCATTACAGACGGCAGATGGTGTCATCGAGACGCCCCCCCACCCCCAGCCACAGACAGCAGCTTTCCTTCCTGAGCCGGGCAAGCTGGCTGGGCACAACCAGAGAAGGCACAAAATGCTTGGGGCCAAGGAATTCTATTCAGCGCTGCGAGGGGGGCGGCCCCTCCTGCCTGCTCTGGCCCAGGAGCCCCGTGTTCTAAACATCATCCTTGGCAGCCTCTCAATGCATAAAACAGAAAAAACCCGAACCACTGGGTCCGAGGCACTGCCGTGAAGCCCCAGGGCCCTGGGGAGGCCTGTCTGACCAGCACTGTGCAGGGGACCAGCGGCTCCTCCCTGGACTGTAACCCCGCCCGGCAGGAGGGGTGGCTGTGGGCCCAGCGGAACTGGGGGAGTTTCTGCCCGGCCCTTGGCACCCTTTGAGGAGACAGCAGCAGGGCAGCGGGATGGCGAAAACAGAGCAGATCACTTCACCACGGTGCTTGGGGGTCGCGGTTAAAAGTGCTTGACAAAGGCAGATCCCCCTCAAGTCCACTCTTCAGAGGCGAGCATCCCACCCAGGCCGCAGCACCAGCCTCACCTCCTCCCAGAGGCCTTCCAGGACCCCTGTGTCTGGAGAGGAGCCCCCACCTTTTTCCCTCTCAAACGTAACCTCAGAGCGTCTTGCTTGTTGCTTGTCTCCCCCCTACTCCACCCCTACTTTGCGCCCCACACCGCACGGAAGCCCACAGGGGCAGTGCACCCTGCTGGTTAGAGCGTGGCTCTGCAGCCAGACCCCTGGCTTTATATCCCAGCTCAGAATCCCGCCTCTTGCCAGCTGTGTGTTCTTGTGCCAGAGACCTCGCCTCTCTGTACCTCCTCTGTCAAGTGGGGGTGATGACAGTCTCTGACTCCCAGGGTGGTTGTGAGATGCCCAAAGCTGCATAGGGCCACACAAACCCCAAGGGGGCGAGCAGCCAGCCAGCCCTCCTGGACCCGCACCCAGAGCCCAGCGGGCCTCCCGGACTTCAGGCCATTGGCAAAGGCGGGCCGATCCCAAAGCCCACCTCCTCACCATGTTTGGGAAAAGGGCTTCAGCCTTGTGGGTCCCTTTGGAGTCCTGCTGGAGCTTGAAGAGCTGGGGGATGTCGATGATGTCCCGCTCCGTCAGGCCCAGCTCCCGCTTCAGCACATCCCGGTTCCAGTCGATGCAGCTCTGGGGTGGGGAGGGGGGAGTGGTGGGCATGGCGGGGCCGACCCGGGCGGGGGTGGGGGTTGCTGCCGGGAGGGTGGTCTGTGGCTGAGGCCAAGGAAAGGACCAGGGACAGGGCAGGAGGCAGCGATGGGCACCTGGTTCTCTTCCTCCTTCCCCGGCTGCTCTGCTCTGCTCCTTCCCCCTGCCTCTCGCTTCTGCTCCGGCGTCCCTGTCTTTCTGGTCGCTGTCACTCTAGTGCTTGGCTTCCCTCCTGCCCCTGTCCCTCTTTTGCTGAGAGTTTCATCTGTCTTTCTCTGACCCTGGCCTCCCCGACCTCCTCTCTTTTCCACCTTCAGTGCGCTCCCCGTGTCTCTCTCTCTCTCTCTCTCTCTCTCTCTCTCTCTCTCCCTCCCTCCCTCCCTCCCGCTCTCTCGCTCTCTCGCTCTCTCGCGCTCTCTCTCTCTCTCTCTCTCTCTCTCTCTCTCTCCCTCGCTCTCTCTCTCGCTCTCTCTCTCTCTCTCTCTCTCTCTCTCTCTCTCTCGCATGCATTTGCCCAGACCCCAGACCCGTGCCCCACGGAGCCGACATGCGCCCATGGAGGCCTCTGCCTTGTGCCTCTGGTGGCTGGGAGGGGGGCGGGGTTGTCAGTGCTGCCCAGCATGTGGCATCTCCTGGCCACCCAGGCCAGTACCTCCACGTATGAATTCTGTTCTCTCAATTTCTTGTTTGACAGAATGTCCTTGATTTTCTGCCGTTTTCTTTCTGTTGGGAAGGAAAAGAAAAAAATAATGCAGATGAATTCAGAGGTTGAGTTCCCTCTTCCCACCAGGCGCTGTGGGGACTCAGTTTTCTCCTCTACAAAATGGGGGCAGCAATAATTCCTCACATACAGGTTTGTCTGAGCGTCCGGGAGGCAAATGCCTTTAATGAGATATTTTATCGGGGTCAGTTCTCATTAAAGTGGTGCTCATCCCCTTCGATTCGTCTCCAAAGGAAGCCCGTTTGCCAAGGGACAAACAGGGTCCGACCACTGCCCGAAGCCACACGACATACTACAGATATTAGGTGAAAACTCGCAGCCTCTGACCCCGGTCCATGTCGCTGGACTTTACTGAAAAAATAAGATTTCCTTCCGTGCTCCAGCCAGACGGAACTGTTTTCAGATCTTCGAACACATCTTGCTTTCTCCTACCTCTGAGCCTTTGCATTCACTGCTCCCTCTATCTGGAATCTCTCTCTTCCTCTCATCCCACCGCCCCATTTGCCTGGCCAACTCCTACTCAGCCCTCACGCTCCTGCTTGGTCTTTGCCTCCTCCAGGAAGCCTTCCTTGAACTCCTCCCAGACACCCCACCCCCCAACAAAGCCTTTCTGGTGTAGCTGTTTCCTTGACTCACTTGCCCTGGACTGTGAGCCCCGAGACAGGGAGCTATTCTGTCCTGTTCACACAGCTAAGCTTAGCTTAGCACCCGGCCTGGCACATAGTAGGTGCTCAAAAGAACAAGGCATGGCCTACTTACTAGTGACCCCTTCGAAAAGCAGCGCCTCCCCATGGCCCTCCTTCAGCAGCTCCTGGAACAGTTTGTAGCAGGACCTGGGGCTGGCCAGAAGCAGCCGGAAGCCCTGGAGGCAGAGACACTGGGGTCAGAGGTCAGCTGTGCCCCAGGGCCCCCCCCCCCCCCCCCCGGGAGGAAGGCTCGGCCAGGGTGCAGGGAGCGTGGCTTGGACCCAGGCTGGCCACCTCGTCCATGACCCCTCCCAGGGGTGGGGTGGGGGAGAAGCAGAGTCAGGCAGGTAAGGGGGCCTCCCGGCAGAGTGCAGAGCTGGGCCTGGAACCCAGGCCGGAGGCGCATGGCTTCCTCCAGGCAGCCCCCCACAGCACCTTCTTGTGCGCGGGAACGAAGGTCATGAACTCGTCCACGTGGCCCACGTACAGCCAGTCGGAGTAGAGCTCCACAGGCGCCTGCACCTGCTGGGCGACCAGGAAGTCCCGCAGGGCCTGGTGCATCTCCTGGCTCTCGTGGCTGCCAACGCAGGAAGGAAGGCGTATCACGGGGTGGGGGGTCAACAGGAGGTCTCTGAGGGACTGGAGGCTTGGCCAAGGGGTCAGGTTCTCCTTCAGAGAAGGGACTCAGAAGCCTAGGATGCCTTTATTATATCCCCTAACATTTGAGGAATTTAGGAATTGTCACCCCAGTTTTATTGGGGGAAACTGAGGCAGAGAGTCAGTAAGGTCAACAGGACCAGAGCTTAGCCTCAGAAAGCACTGCCTGTTGACTCAGCCTAGATGCTAGAGCTGTGGGTAAACATGGGGTTGGGAGCTGGTCCCACCTGAGCTGGTGACCCCTTGTTAGCTGTGTGGCCTTGGGGATGTTCCTTCTCTTTTCTGAGCTTCTCCTTGCTCTAGCCTCCAAGGTCCTTCATGACCTAGCCCTTTGGCCTTCCTCTTGCTTAATCTGTTTTAGCTACTCTGGCCTTCTTGAGCATGCCCAGCTCATTCCTGCCTCAGGGCCTTTGCACATGCTCTTTCATCTGCCAGGAAAACCCTCTACCCCAGATCTCCATGCAGCCATATCCTTCTAGTCATCAGGCTGCGGCTCAAAAACCCCCTCCCCAGAGGGGCCCTCCCTGATCACTCCAACTAACACAGTTCCCACTCCTCTGCTCCTCCCTGTTTGGCTTTCTTCACTATTTGAAATTATCTTATTTGTTTACTTTTCTATTATTTGTCTCTTCCACTAGTGGGAAGGGCTTGTCTGTCATGTTCACAGCTGTGTCCCTTGTCAGCTCCTAGCATAGCGCCCAGCACATAGTAGGTGCTCAGGAAGTATTCACTGACTGAGAGAGTGTGTGCGGCGGAGCTGTAATATGGACTTGGGTCCATCCAGCTCCGAAGACAGTACTCCTCACCCTGCACTACGATTCCTCTCGGATGCCCTCCAGTTTGCCACACCCTCGTGGGTTGGGAGCAAGTCAGGAAGCCTTCTGCTCTGGCCTCTGCTGTTCCGGGGCATCCCTGGGTCCAGCCCTCCGTGCCAGGCCCCTCACCTGGGGTAACTGCTGCTCCCGATGAGAACCCTGCCCAGGGGGTACGTCTTCCCCGCGACCATGACGGGCGGGCTCACTTCCAGGTTGCCGAAGGAGTCGAGGTCGGTAATCTCCTCTGGCTGGGCCCCTCGAGTCACGTAGCCAAAATCTGGACCCTGAGATGGGAGAAAACCGTGCCAAGTGTTAGGGAGCCAAGCCTCGGGGTGAAGAGAGGGTGGGGTCCAAGTTCAAGGACTAGCCTGTCGCAGGAAGGAACCGGGTAACGTCAGCAGCCGGTACACAGCAGGTGCCGTTAGGATCTGCGGGATGTTGGAGGCGTGCTGGAGTGGGTGGGCGGGGGAAGGCAGCGGCGTTTGTGGAGTCCCTAATGCTTGTAAGCCTGAACTTGGGCATCATAACAAATCTGCAAAATATCATTTTTATCCTCATTTTGCAGAGAAGAAACTAAGCTCCGAGTTGGGTGTGGCTTCTTCAGGTCCCACAGCCAGGCTGTGGGAGGACCAGGATTTGGGCTGTCTCTACAGCGGGCCCTCCCGGTCCACACCCTGCGTCATCCTGATCTTGGGCTGGAAGGAGCTTCGCCGAATGGCTGTGACGTCTCCACGTGGATCTTCGTGAGAAGAGCAGGTGGATGACCCATCTCTCACCCTCGGTTTGCTTCCCACGGTAACCCATCGAGCGGCTGAAAGCAGCACAGCTTTATTCTCTGACAGTCCTGGAGGTTGGAGGTCTGAAATCAGTTTCCTGGGGCTCCAGGGGCGCCGGAGCTAGCTGCTTCCAGAGGCTCGGAGGGAAATCTGTTTCCTTGTCTGTTTTTGTTTTTAACTTTTTTTTTTTGAGGAAGATTAGCTCTCAGCTAACATCTGCCACCAATCCTCCTCTTTTTGCTGAGGAAGACTGGCCCTGAGCTAACATCCGTGCCCATCTTCCTCTACTTTATATGTGGGACGCCTGCCACAGCATGGCTTGCCAAGCGGTGCCATGTCCATACCCGGGAGCCGAACCGGTGAACCCCAGGCTGCCAAAGTGGAACATTCGCACGTAACGGCTGTGCCACCGGGCTGACCCCTTCCTTGCCTTTTTGAGCTCCTGGTGGCCAACCTGGCTGGTGGCCTCCTGCTCCGTCTTCAGGGTGCATCACTCCATCGTCACACGCCTCCTCCCGCCCCCACGCTCCTTCCTCCTTCTTATCTGGAGGGTTACGATTACAGACAGGCCACCCGGATGACCCAGGAGAACCCCCCCCCCTCCAGATCCCTGACTTAATCACATCTGCAACGGCCCTTTTGCACACGAGAAAGCATCAGGTTCCAGTGATTAGGACATGGACCTATTCGAGGGGCCATCATTCAGTCTACTGCCCTAGCAATGATTACCCCGTTTCTCAGATTCTAAACAAATGGCCTTACCACGGCTAACAAGCCCACAGGCTCTGTCCCCTCTCCTGCCCCATGCCCCATCACCTCTCTGACCACCTCTCCCACCACTCTTCCTCTTGTTCGCTCTGCTCCACCCCTTCTGGCCCCCTTGCTCTTCCTTGAACATGCTAGGCATAGTCTGCCTCAGGGCCTTTGCACTGGCTGTTGCTGCTGCCTAGAACACTCTACCCAGACATCCATATGGCCAACTCCTTCACGTCTTTTGAGTTTTTGCTCCAATGTCAACTTCCCAATGCGGCCTACCCTGCCCGTGCTATTTAAAATTGCAGTCGAATCCTCCCCACCACTCTGGCACCTGGGAGCCCCTGATTCTGCTCTTCCTTTTTCTAAACTATTTGATTCCACCTTCCAACATATGATGGAATTTATTTATTTGTTAGATTTCTTGTTTACTGTCTGTCTCTCTGGACTAGAAGGTCAACTGCGTGAGGGCGGGGGCCTTGGCATTGCACCCTGATGGGTTCTGATTGCCTAGAACAGGGCCAGGCACAGAGGATGTGCTCAGACTGTTTGATGAATGAATGATCAATTCACGCAAGTCACTGCCCTGGCTCTCGCCAGGAGAGGGGGTCAGCTCCATAGGCTGCAAGCTTGAATTTCTGCAGGCACATGACGGGGTGTCCACTGTCTGCAGAAGTGGCTCCCCAAGAGGGGGGATGCTCACAGGTGCCACCTGACACAGCTCCCGGCACAGCCTCAGAAATGCTGCCCTTTCCATTCTCCCCAGGCTTTCTGGTTCGTCAAAGATTAAAGTCCCAGAGGGCGTGAATCCATCCTTAACACCCGCTAACCTCCCATTTTCACAACCGGAGAGCAAAGCCCGGGCTCAGAGTTTCTGTCGTCATTTGTATCGAGCTGGCTTTAATAATTTAATTTTGTTGTAATTCTGTTTCATTTCACCGTTGCCTTCTATTTATGGTACGTGCTATTGGTCTTCACAAGCAGAGGTGGGACAGAAGCTACCGACATCTTCTTACGGGAAGAACACCCACTGTGTGTCAGGCTGCGGGCTAGGTGCCCGAGGTCCAGCGATGGGCGCCTCGGCCCCAGGCCCCACCCTTGGGGTGCTTCCAGGCCACAGGGAGGCAGACGATGAAAAGTAACAAGTCGGTGATTTAGAACAAAATACTCAGAAGAAAACAACAGGGTGCTGTGGTCGAGAAGGCCAGGCACTGGCTGGGGCGTCCTTCGGTGGCAGGACGGCCTCACTGAGGAGGGCGTCGGCGCTGGGACCTTCAATGTCAGCGTCAACCTTCAAAAGTCGGGCCCATTTAAAGAACAGGGAGGCCAGTGGGGCTGGAGCGGGTGAGGGACAGAGAAAGTGGCCCATGAGGGGCTCGGAGAAGCAGGCGGGGCCCTTGTCACACTGGGAATATCAAGTAGGAGACACGGCCACTGCACAGAGCAGGACTGGAACCAGCAAGAAGGGCCGCAGTCCCAGCGGCAGCTGGCTGGTTTCTCCCCTCGCTCCTGAAACACTTTAACCTGATTCCGCGGCAGAGAGACACCGTGGACCCAACGGACACCAGCACCAGTCAGCACAGGAGAGGGAGCGTGACAAGGTGCTGAGCGAGACTCCGGTCTCCTTCCACCGCCTCCTGTGTGGGAAGGCCGCCTCCCCTCCCTCGGGGCGCAGGGTGCTCCTTGAAAAGCCGCTCATCCTGGCCAACCTTGCATGCCACACTGTTTCCTGCCTTTTCCCTAGCGCCCGGAGCCAAGGGGCTGTGAGGGCGGGGGGCCGGCCTTGGTCTTCTGGGACAGCAGTGGGTCACGGGGGGTCAGAGCAAGCTCAAGGAGCCGCCGGCCTGGTTTGCACTCCAGCTTCTCCATTCTCTTTCTGTGCGACCTTGGGAAAGCTGCTTAGCCTCTCTGAGCCTCATTTCTTCATCTATGAAATGGGCCGAGGGATAGCATCTACATTAAAGGTCATCAGACAAATTAAATGAGTCAGTGCCAGTAAAGAGTTTAGCCATGACTGACACAGAACGCATGTTCGATAAATGCCCCCATTATTATCATTATTATTATAATTCTGTGCTGAGTCTGCACGAAGCTGCCGGGCCGGCCAAGCATAAGTCATCAGTATGTCACCCCCACCCCACCCCCCAACACATGTAGAGTCTTTGGCGGATAAACTCGCACCTAGGAAAAGACCACCCTGATTCTGAACGCCGCACCTCCCCCATACCCCAGAAGGAGCCCCTGAAGGCCAGACCCCACCCGAAAGGCAGAGCCGCCAGCTGGACGGTGGGGAAGGGTCTGGTCCTGGCCGCACCCCCACCTTGCAGCAAGAGCATCTTCAGTGGAACGGGACACCCAAGCCTGACCTGCGTCCTGGGCAGGGTTATCTGGAGGACCAGGTGAGCTGGTGGCTGGAAAGGGCTTTGGGAAAGGAAGAGCGGATGTCACCCTGGTCCTGGGAGAAACAACATGGCCCACTGTGCGGTCGCTGCCTGAGCAGGAGCGCAGGCTCAGCCCAGGGAGGGCTGGGGAGACAGGCGGGAGGCAGGAGGCCTCAGGGACGGGCGTTTCGGCAGCGGGCGCCCCCCCACCAGCACGTACCCGCACGCATTTGATGGGGAACTCCTTCAGGCCTCTGTTCCTCGGGGAGTCAAAGACCACGGGCAGCGTTTTGTGCGGGGCCTGGATGTAGCCCACTTCCATCTCATCCTGCGCAGAGCCAGTGGGAGGGAGGCCGTGAGGCGGGAAGCCAGGGAGCGGGGCGCCTACCACCCGGTGTTAGGAGGTGATGGGGGGAGGGAGGGGTCTGCAGGAACATGGAGGAGGGGCCCTTCCCCGATGCGGCTGGGATGGGTCGAGAAGACTTCTGGGAGGGAGCACTGCTGAGCTGAGGCCTGGAGAGTGGCAATCAGAGCAGCCCGCCCCAAAGGGGGACAGGTGAGGCCCCAGCCGGGCCCTGGGGCAGAGCGGGTGAGGCTCAGAAACGCATCTGTGCACAGCCTGCCCAGATTCCAGCAGGCGGATGTGACACTGGACACAGAGCACCAGGAGGCTGAGCCGAGGAAATGGCCACCCCTGTGGGTCAAAGTGGGTGGCACAGCAGCCACTTCATAGGGTTCACCCCAATCTCACACAGATGGAACCACGAGAAAGGAGGAGACGGTGTCATCTGGGGGGTTAGGAGAAAGATGCACGAATTCCCACCGGAGGCAAGGGGGAAACTCCCAGAGGGGAAGCATTCAAGCTGGGGGCGGACGAGCGTGATCTGGACATGGTGGGGGCAGTGGGCAGGGCAACAGAGAAGGAACAGGATGGCCACAGGCGTGGAGGTGAGAGCAGGGCAGACGGCACGGAAGGGCACGGAGTCCCGGGGCAATTCAAGGGCATTCAGCCACCGCTGCCCACGGGCACTGAGCTGAAGGAGGCTGAGTCTCTGCCCTCAGGGAGCTCACGGCACAGAAGCAGACCCGTGACACAGTGTGGCCGGTGCGGTGGCAGGCTGGCCCTAGGTGAGGGGGGTGGCCAGGTTGGGAGGGCCCTGGAGGCAACCTGGGAGCCATGGAGAGTGCTGGAGCAGGGCTGTGGCCTGGTCTGTGGCCCAGCCCAGGAAGGCTGGCTCGGAGGGATGGCCACTCGAGGGCCTCTTGAGCTCTGCAGCATTTGTGAGGTCGTCTGAGAGCTTCTAAGCAGCAAGACGACGCCCATCTTGGTGACAGCAGGCCCGCGGTGGCCCGCAGGGAATGGCAGTTGAACCACTTGCCTGAGCCCCCCGTGCAAGGACCCTCAGAGGCTCCACCCACCCTGCCCATCTGCCAGGCCGAGCCCTGGAGCCCGGGTCCTCCAGCGTCCCTTGCCCTCGGGGACGTTCATCCCGTGCGCCTGGCTCGCCCGCCCCCAGGGCTGCAGACCTGCATCCACTGGTCGTCCTGGTTCTCCTCCTCGGAGCACACAGTCAGCTTGCACTTGGCCTTCTTGGCCAGAGCACTCACCGACTTCAGGAAGTCCTCATTTTCCAGTACCCTAGAAAGAGCACCAGAGAAGCTCCTCAGTGCTCTGGAGTCCCGGCCACGGCCTCGGCCAGGCTCTGAGGGAGACGCTGGGCCTCTGCGGGGTCCCAGGGGTGGAGCAGCTGCCCCGGTCGGGACCAAGCAGAAGAGGCACGTGGCGGGCGCTCCAGAGACGCCGGCTCCTTCTGTCCCTGCTCTCAGCGAGCATCACCTCACTGGATTCTCGTGACAATCCACGAGGGGAGCTAGGGCACCCCCTTCCACCGAGGAGGTCAGTGCTCAAGGTCACGCCGGCTGGGGACAGCACTGGGACTCGGACCCTGCCTTACTGGCTTCCCGCCCATGTCCTGACCACCACGTTACACTCCCACCTCTTCCGCCCTGAAGCAATGGGCAGAGGAGAGGGCAGGGTCCCCCTGAGACCGCAGCGGACCAGCAGGTGCTCTCAGGCTGCAGGACGGAGCAGCCTGTTCAAAGGCACACGGGCCCCACCCCAGAGACACGGCCCAGCAGGAAGGCGCATTCTCAATGAGTCCACAGGCGTTTCCGGTGCAGAAGGTGCCCGGGCCACACTCAGAGCCCTGGAAGCCCTGGAAGGCTCAGGGACCGAGGGTTCTCATCCTCAGGTCTAGCAAACTCTACAGGCCCCCGGAGCTAACGCAGCCCTCAGCCTGCATCAGGGCAGGAGAGTGACAACAAAAACAACAGTAATCACTCTCCCGGCCTTGGGATGGGTGCAAGCAAGCCGCAAGCCCTGAGCGAGTCAGAAAGGGGTGAGTTTTTCCCATTCACATGGCAAGTGCGCAGTGGGCCCGCGGCCAGAACTCCAGGCTCCCCTGGCGTGTCTGTGCCCCGCCCCCCAGCGCTCCAGGGCCCCTCACCTGCACACGTACACCTCCTCTGGGGGCTGGGTGTTGGGGGTCATGATCCAGGGGGCCACACGGAAGGCCACGCTGTCCTGGAAAACCAGGGCCTTGGGGAACTCCTGCAATGGGGTGGGTGGGGGAGCGGCCGTCACGGCAGCCGGGGCCCAACAGCTACTTCCCAGCAGCTGTTTGGAGCCCCCTCCCCAGGTGGGCTCTTCACTGCACCGCCCCCCCCCCCCAAGTTGGGCCACTGCCTGGAAGCCCAGGTCCCCTCTCTGGGCCTACCGGTTTGGACGCGCCCAGCAGGGAGACGGTGAGGGAGACGAGCCCTGAGAAGCTGGCGTCCGGGAAGGCGAGGCCCTCCACGTGGAAGTCCACGCTGTGCTGGCCGCCCGGGAGCTCCAGGGCGTGAGACGGCTGCTGCGGCCCCAGGACCACCTTGTACCTGGACCGCTGTTTGTCCCCTGGGGAGGGCAGGGGCGGCTCAGGTCTGTGTCCCGACCGCTGGAGACCCCGTCTTCTCCTCCGTGGTGCTGTGCCGCCTTCCCAGGGCCACCGCGTGCCACCCCTGAGGGCCCCTCACGGTGAAATCTGGCCAGAGCTTCCATTTAGGAGACAGACTAAGGCCTCTGCTAGGACATCATCCCCCTTGGCTGGGAGTCCAGGAAGCGGGGAGGGGGTTGCTCGAGCCACTCCCAACTTTACAGGAGCCCATTATACATTGCGGTTCGTCCATTCATTCATTCATTCATTCATTCCCGAGCACCTGCTCCCAGATGACATGGGGGAGCCCAGGCAGACGGTCACTGTCTGGGTCCCAGGGAGTGCACAGCCTCCCGGGTGAGTAGGGAAGAGCAAAGTGGGTCAGATCACAGACAGTCATCAGTGCTATGATGGAGGGAACCACAGAGGGCTTCCTGGAGGAGGGGACGCCTCCATGGAGGCAAGCAGTGGGTTTGTCACCAGACAATGTCAGTCTAATCACTGGTCTAGAATGGAAGTAAGTCAGATCAAGTCGTGCCTCGGCACAAAACCCTCCGATGGCTTCCCCGTCTCCCTGAGACTAGGAGCCAAAGTCACATTCCATGCCTACTGGATCGGGCCCCTTCCCCTCCACCCTTCCTCTCGAGCCTCATCTACCGCTTTACCCCTGGCGCACTGCACTCCAGTGGCACCGACTCCCTGTGTCCCTCAAGCCCACAGGCACCAGCCTGCCTCAAGGCCTTGGCACCTGTGGTTCCATTGGCCTAAACGCCCTTCCCCGGGTGTCTGCATGGCTGTCCCCACCCCTCCTTCTGCTCAAATGACACCTAATGGGGGAGGCTCCCCTGACCACCCTGGCTCCACGCCCTCAGACTCCACCCTCCCCCACACCCCTGCTCTGTCGCATTCTTCTGCACAGCATTTTATGCCACCTGACGCACTGGGTGTGTTCCTCAATTATTTGACGCATCGTCTCTCCCAACCCGTCCCTGAGGGCGGGGACTCTGTCCGCTCTTTGCTCCATGCCCTGGGCCTGGCACCGCACGGCACTCAGCAGCTGGTGCTCACGAGCTGCTGCGACGTTCTGCCATCTTTGATTTGTGGGATATGGAAGAACAAATTATCACATAACACACGCAGGCAGCTTGGAGTCAAAGATCTCCGCAAACAAGAGTCCTCGTGTGTGTGTGTGCGTGCGTGTGTGAGTCAGGGACAGAGAGAGACACACAAAGAACAAGGACAACAGTCCTCGGGAGGGAGGGGATTTCCTCCTCGGTGCTCACCGGCACCAGACACCATCTGCTCGTTTGTCTGCGTTTTGTCTGCGTGTCCTTTCGAGGAGGCAGTGGGCAGAGATGTCGTCCATCTTGCTCACTGCTGTATCCTCGGTTCTTAGAACCCGGCACACAGTAGGTGCTCAGGAATTATTTGCCGAAGCGGGTGTGAAGGGGCTGTGCCCCGCTGGCGGGGGCAGGAAGGGAACACCCAGGGCCAAGGACTCACGATGGACACGGAACACCCTGACTTTGTCCATCTCAGATTTGGCCACGTGGAGCACCAGCTGATGCGTGGAGAAGAAGTCCCTGGGGGTCTTCGTGCTCAGGGTCACCAGGGACATGTCCTCCAGCTCTGGAACAAGAAGGGCGCGGCCTGAGACCCTCCCCACTCCGCTCCTCCCTCCCCTCCCCAGCTCCTCTCTCCCCGCTCCTCCCTCCCGCTTCCCGACTCCTCCTCTCAGATCACCCTTTACCGTCATTTCCTGGTATTATTTTTTTTTAACGCTCTTTCCAGTATTTAAATGATGCTTTTCATTTTGGAATTAAAGCTAAGCAAGTTTTTGGTCTCCTCCCACTGGGATGAGCTTAGCAAGTAAGCTCGGCGAAGCAGAGACCACATACAGTCTGCTCGTCGCTCTGTCCCAGCTCCTGGAACCTAGAAGCACCTAGAACAGCGACTGGCACGTGGCAGGTGCTGATAGCTATTTCCGGAATGAGTGAGTGGAGAGGCTTCTCCCCTGGGCCTGCGTGGGAAGGGACCCACCCTGAACATCGGCCGACAGAGGCGTGGGGTGAGCGAGGCCAGACATCAGCCACAGGGTTGAGGGCCCTGGGGTGGGCAGGGTTTGAACCCTGGATCTGGGTGAGCTCCGGGGAGGTACTGCAGCTCTCGGGGCGGGTTTTCTCATCCGCGAACACGGCTAGGAGTAGTGCCCACGCAGAGGGAAGAGGGAGGTCATGTGTGTGAAGTGCTTATCCCTGTGCCCGGCGTCCTGGGTGTGCCCACAGAGGGGGCTGGCTCTTGCGATCGCTGCCGTGTGCCGGGCACCGGGTAGAAGCAGCCGGGCAGCAGGCCAGGCCAACCGCATGCAACTTCAAGCGCCGCCACTTCTGTGCTGTCCTGGCACCTCCCCAGGCAGCCCACAGCGCCCCCTGGCCTCCGACCTCGCGCCCTCAGCGACCTCCTCCAGCGCAGGTGGGCGACGTGCGTGCCTTCCACCCCGGCCACACCTCAGAGGTGCTCCAGCAGAGACCCTGCACCTACGACCACCCTGGTGCCCCTAACTGCTCTGGAGTCGGGATGCCGGGGTTCAAACCCTGAGCCTGTGACTTACTAGCAGTGCGACCTTGAGCAAATTGCTTAACCTCCCAATGCCTCGGTTTCCCCATCTGCAAAGTGGGGATGAGGACAATATATACTTCTGAGGCTTGTGCTGAAGGATCAAATGAGTTAATTATTCTGAAGTGGTCAGATCAGGGCCCAGCATGCGGCAGGGGCTCAGGGCTGCTCCGACACGCGTTTGGGGCAGAAGTCAGGTTTTCATTTTGAACTATTTTGGCCCCAGATTTGACCCAAGCGCAGAAGTTTGGGCTGGGCCGTGGAAACTGGGGCCTCAGGGGGCACTGGGAGACTCAGTGCTGCTCCCAGCTCTTCTCTGGCTGCTGTGTGATCTTGGGTGGGTCACTCACCCTCTCAGGACCCTGGTCCACTCCTTCTCCTATACAAAGGACACGTATCAAGAACACGCCTCCAAGGACCCTGATTTCTGACAGCTGTCCCCAGGCTCGGGACAAAGGACTTCATAAAAAGACAAAGCTCTCCTCCCATCAGGTCTCGGGGACCTTTACCTTTGCTGTCAAGCACCTCGTCATCCTCATAGTCCAAGGTGGAAGACTGGGGATTGTCTTTGTCACAGTTCACCAGCAGGATGGCGCCTTGCCCACGAGGGCCCCAGGTCCAGGTCCTCTGCAGACACCCAGTAGAGACGGGGCACGCTTAGGAAACTCTGTAGGTCCCTCCAACTCTCGGGGCCACCCTTCCCTAGCATCTCATTCGCCTCGCGTGGTTTATGCATCTTGCTGCCACAGCAGGTAACTCTTTGGTCCCACGAGTGGATTTCTGCCTGTCCCCAAAGTCATAAACAAATTCGCCAAAAACGCAATTCATCCCTTAAAAAAAAGGAGCCCAAGACAGTAAAAGTGACTTTAACAGCTTTTAAAAACTGTTGGGTTGGCAAACGAGACTGGGCTCACTATTTGTGTCAAGATTCTAATCGACATAGTTACTCTCATGTGAACTCTTAATTACTCATTCACCAAAGTGTGCACACTATTCTTAGCAGCCGGTTACTCTCTGTCAAACTATTAAAGCAAATTAAGAGGCCCCTCCCGGGAGGGCGTCATCACCATTTCAGGGCCACCCTGAGGTTTATCCATGGAGCTCATTGCCTGCACGCTCCACCTCTGCGCATCCCACCTTTTCTCATCAGCGAACTTTCCAGAACACACACTCCCCACCCCCACCTGGCTTGGTCCCTTCTCTAGCTCCTGCAGTTTCTTCCTTTGTCTGTTCTTCACCCCATGTGGGCAGCACCATGCAATCTCTCCCACCAGTCGTTAAAGCCTGGGGGAGGGGATTTCTGAGCCAGAGTCAAGACCTGCCTGCAAATTTTCTCTCTGTGTGCATTTACTGGGTGACTCTGTAGCTCCTGGCTTGTAGGACAACTCATTCTCTGAACAATCAGTGTAAATTTAGTTTTGTCAAAGAGATGGGAAATATATAAACCAAAGTGGTAATGGTGATTTTAGTTTTCTTTTTCTCGTTCTTCCTAAATTGTGTCTCTTTTACAGTTAACACAGGATACGGGGACAGTCCGCCATTCGCCCCATCACCACAAGGGGGCGCCAGAGGAAACTGCGGTGGAGTTAGGGGAGCGTTTCGGGTACCGGGGAGCCGTCAGGTTTGAGCCCTACCTGGTTCTTCGTGGCTCTGGTTGGCTTCACCTGGCCGGTGCGGGTGATGTCCGCGCTCAAGGTGATTTCTGAAATCCCAGCGAGTAAGAGGAGAGGGTTGGTGAGGGTCCGGGGTGGGGCACGCAGCCCTGCCCCGGTGGACAATCGATTCCCCAGGAGGCTGTCCCCAGGCTTCTCTCCCTCCCCTTCAGAGGAGACAGGTTCAGAGCCCCACCCCCCACCGTGTCCCCCAAGAAGAAGTCTGACTGCGATTGAGACAGCAGAGCGGGGTCTTCGGAGCACGCCCGTTCTGCTTTGGGGGGACCATCCCATGACTCTGATGCCAACCAGACCCTGCATGTCTAGACATCCCCAGGGGTTTAAAGAGATCCCCAGCCTCCCCAATGGGATGTTTGGTGGGAAGCCCCCGCCAGGACACCTTGCCAGGCTCAGAGGCCTCTGGCCCCAACTCCAGCCGCCCCGACATTGGGTGGGGGACAGGGTGATTCCTCTGTCCCCATCCGGCTCTTCATTACGTGTACTGTGACTGCACCGGGGACAAATCATGGCAATAAACGTACCCCTGCTCTGTCCAAATGGCGTGGCCAAGAAAACATGCTTGTTTCTAAGTCCTTCCTCCCTCATCAGGACACGACTACACTGTCGTTCCAACAACTTAGGTCCCACCGTGTGACACAGTGACGCGTGAGCTCACAGTGTGACGCTGACTGGATGACCTTTTAACAGATCCACAGTCACATATTAGTGTCAGGTCAGAGGGCACCGTGCTTGGTGGCCAGCACTTCCTGGCTCCTTCACTGACCAGATGCATGAACGTGGCTGAGTCTATGTACCTCTGTGCCTCAGTTTCCTCATCTGTAAAATAGGATAATAATAGTATCAATTTCAGTGGATTCTTGTGAGGTTTAAATGTCAAGTCTCAGCACAGTACGTGGCATAGAGTAAGTGCTATGTTATTATTATCGAAATGTGTATTAACACAATTAATGTGTGTCAATGAATGAAATTCATTAATGAAGTGAAACCTGAAGTTCACGTGCTTTTCATATATTTAAATAATAATTATATCATGATATTATTGTTCAAGATGAGGTCAAGTTAAAATATATACTTTATTTAGGGGCCGGCCCCGTGGCCGAGGGGCTAAGTTTGCGCGCTCTGCTGCAGGCAGCCCAGTGTTTCGTCGGTTCGAATCCTGGGCGCGGACGTGGCACCGCTCATCGAGCCACACTGAGGCGGCATCCCACATGTCACAACTAGAAGGACCCACAACTAAAATATACAACTATGTACCGGAGGGCTTTGGGGAGAAAAAGGAAAAAATAAAATCTTAAAAAAAATATATATATATATACTTTATTTAAAGAAGAATGTTCAAATATAAGTAGATAGTTGATATGGCAAAAATGGTGAAGATTGGATGTAAATAATGGAATTTGGTGAACACTAGCCTATATTATTGTATAAGACTTTTTCCTATAAATATTTGAGGTGTCAAAAAGGTATAGGGACTCACATATTGAAAATCCACATACTCATTCCAAGTTGAGAAATAAAATATTGAGATGCAGGTGAAGCTCCCTGCAGACCCCTTCCCCGCTTGTATTTCTGGGTGGGCCACTGACTGGGGAGGGGATATTTCTGGACCCCGGAAGGACGACTGGCTAGAAGTCGATCTTTGTCTCTGCTCAGTCTGAAGGAAGCTCCAGGCTGTGGTGTGTGCAGCAGGAGGGCGACATCGCTCCAACATCTTAGTCATCACTTACCAACCCCGGTGACATACAGCAGGGCTTGGACCAGGTTACTCTTGGGTCCGTAGTATGAAATCTGAACCTATAGGGAGCAGCAAAACACCAATGACTTCTCTTAGTCATTCAACAAACACTCACTAGACCCCCCCCC
>NC_060271.1:36325334-36390825 GCF_021613505.1 Equus quagga
CCCCCCCCCCCCCCCCCCCCCCCCCGCTATGTGCCAACTCAGGGCAGGATGCTGAGGAGACAAGCTTGGGCAAGAAGTGGCCCCAGCCTGTAAGGAGTACCCCAACTTGTGGCAGTGGAGGGGTAGCAAAACATGTAAATGACTGTGACACAGAAAAGAGGGGACTATGGGAGCCCAAAAGGGCTTACTCTGCCTGGACAGGTCAGGGAGGCACACTTTGAGGCAGATCCTGGAAGGGGAGTAGGAGTTGAGCAGCTGGAGACGTGGTGGAAGAGGCCTTAGAGGGAGAGCGCTGGGAATAAGCCACGGACACCGGCCCGGCGGGAAGAAGGGACGGAGGAGACCGAAGAAGCAGACCCCGCCAGGCTGGAGCCCGGCCGAGAGGATCTGGGGAGCACGCGTTTTGGACCGGTGGTGGCGTCTTTAGGACAGCCTCTCCGAGAATAAAAAACACCAAGCCCCTTTGCCCAAGGTTCAAAATTTAGGAAGAACGCGTCTGATTGGCGCAGCCTGGCCAGAAGCGGGCGGAGCGTCAGGATTGACACTTCCAAGGAAAACAGGCAAGGGGAGTTCCCCGCCCCAAACCCAGGAGCTGACGCCAAAAGGAGCTCCCGAGGGGACGCGCGGAGGTGTCTGCATCCGTCCCCGAGATAGTCGGGGTCCAGGGAGGTGTCACAGTCACCATCACCTCCTGTCTGGACCGTGGCTTCAGCCTCTTGAGTGGTCTCCCTGCCTCGGTCTACCGCCTAGAGCCAGTGTACTCGCTACACGGCAGCCACTGGGGTCTTTTCAACACGCAAATGTGGTCTTGTCACTCCCTGGGTGAAAGGTTTTCACTGGCTTCCGGTTGCCCTCGGAAAATGAGGCCCCTGATGCCAAGCCCTCTCATATTGACTGTCTCTCCCCCCCCACCTGCTGCTCCACCCTCCTTTCTTGCCGTACAGATCTTCCTCAGTTTCCCCAACATGCGTCTCACCCTCTCCTCGTCCAGAGTGTGCACACAGGCCACATGCCCTATGCAGAGCTCTCCTCCTCTCTCCCTCTCTTAGGCAAGTCATTCGTCCTATCCTTCAGCTTGCCACTTCTCCCAGGAAGCTTTCCCTGATTGCACCCTCCCCCACCTGCTTTGGTGTCCAAGCTCTGTGCTCCTACAGCAGGCAACACTCTGCCCCACCAGGGAGACTGCCTGTCCTGTCCTGCTGGGAACAAGTGGTCACTGGACCAAATTTCTGTGGG
The DNA here is from genome assembly GCF_021613505.1 of Equus quagga. NCBI lineage: Eukaryota > Metazoa > Chordata > Mammalia > Perissodactyla > Equidae > Equus > Equus quagga. The sequence goes on from NC_060271.1 coordinate 36,326,571, forward strand.
ACCCTGGGGGGTCCTGTTGAGCTCATCTGCAGTCAAAGGACAGGCAGTGGGTTGAAGGGTGGGCTCCAAAGAAATATGTCCATGTCCTAATGCCTGGAACCTGTGAACGTGACCTTATTTGGAGAAAAGCTCTTTGCAGATGCAATTAAGTTAAGGATCTTGGGTGAGCGCATCCTGGCTAATGGGGCGGGTCTTACATGCACTGACACATGTCCTTAGAGGAGTGAGGTGGGGGGAAGTTTGATTGAGGACACAGTGTGAGCACAGAGGCGGGTGTTGGAGAGACGTGGCCACCAGTCTAGGGACGCCAACAGCCACCAGCAGCTGGAGGAGGCAAAAAAGCGGATTCTCCCCCAAGTTCTTCCAGAGGGAGCGTGGCCCTGCTGAGACCTTCATTGCAGACGTCTGTCCCTCAGAACTGTGAGAGGATGCATTTTTGTTGTTTTAAGCCAGTGGCTTGTGGTAATTTGTTCCAGCAGCCACAGGAAACTAAGCACACGGGCACGGTGTCCCGGGGCTGCCTGGCTGTGGCCTTCCTAGCACTCACAACCGTCCGTAATTGGTTACCTCTGTATACCTCATGCCCTCACCCATAGGTGGTAAGCGCCTTGAGGCCTGCAGCCTCACCTGTCTTCTTCGTTTCTGTACCTCCAGTGCCTGGTGGCGCCTGGCAGGTAGTAGGTGATTATTAAACGTTTGCTGAAAGAATGAATTTAATCAAAGCCGTGGCCTCCATAAACCTTGGCATTCCTAGATTGTTTTTGAGGACGCTATGGCTGGAACAAGCCATCACGAGCTTTTCCAGAAAGAAGCAGGCTCTGCCAGGTCTGGGGCTGTGGGTCAGTGCAGGACAGACTGTGAGTAACGGAAGTGCCGTGACCTGCTGGCTTCCTCCCACACGGCCCACCTTACAACGCCGCACTCACCTTCTGGTCACCTGTGCTGTGGCTGGCAGTTCTCATCCTCAGGGTCACCTCCAGCCCAGGGTCCAGGGGCCACTTGGGGGAACCTGTGGCATTCTTCTTGGCTGGAGGGCTGTGGGCAACATCCACGGCCACTCCCGGGGAGGCGTTGATGCTGAAGGATGTGTAGCCCTTGGGGGCAGAGCTGGGGAGGACAGAGAGCCACAGTGAGGCAGGGCCTGGCCCACCACCGCTCTCCCCAGCATTCCCCCTTTTCCCAAGTGTAAACACCAGATGGCAGCCGGTCTGCCCCTGACCGTGGGAGTAAGTATGTGAGGTTGTCAGGAGGTGGCGAGAAACAGAAAGAAGATCCCCTGACTTGGAGGCTTACACTCGAACCAGGGAAATTGCAGAGAGATGTGCACACCGAAGACACACACTCATGGATGTGAGCATAGAGCGATGTGCACACCCAGAGGTTTACGCTTCACGGATGCGCACACACAGGGTTGTGCAACACGCAGAGAATCACACAGACTCCTGCTTCTGGAATTGTGGCAGACCAGTGCTCTGAAGAACCTTCCCTTAGAAAACAACTGGTCTGTGGTTAAAATAGACTTTTTAAAGCATGGCTGAGATCGTGAGAAGTGAGAGAAATCTCCAGGGACTCCCTTCTCTGCGTGTGCACCCATGCACACGCCACAGCGGTTAAACTGAGGGACACCAAAGACAAAAAGAAGATCTGAAGGGGATCCAGAGAGAAAAGTCAGATCACCTATAAAGGAACAGAAATCGGATTGAAAGCAGACTTCTCAACAGCAACAACAGAATCTAAAAAAACAGTTGAATAGTATCTTCAAAGTATTTTGAAGAAAGTAGCTGTTAACTTAGAATTGTATACCCAACAAAATTATATTTTAATAAAGACATTTCAGATGAAGAAAAATTGGTATTTTAAAACCAACACACTTTCACCAAAGCGACTTCTAAAGACACACTCTAAGGAGAAGATCTCTGATGCCGGTAGCATGGTCTGGGATGCAGGAAAGAATGGTGAGCAAATAAAATGGTAAATGTCTTGGAAAATATTGTCTGTATTTTTAAAAAAGTTATAAAAATATCAAAATTGTGGGATTAAAAAAAGATCAGGATGTAAATTGGGAGGTATAATGAGAGTTGAAGTATTCTGAGGTCCTTCATTGAAGAGGAAATTAAGATAGTGTTTAACCATAGATCTTATAGAGTTAAAATTCTCTGATTAAAATGTAAAGGTATTCACCAAGAGAATGGAAGCGGAGTTCATACATTTCTACACAGGCAGAAAATGCAGTAACAGAAGAAGAAGAGAAACAGTCTCAAAAAGACAATGAAAGAGCAAAAGGCAACAGAGAAAAAATTGGACAAATGAAACTAAAAATAAACGGTGAAAACAAATCCGAATATATAAATAGTCAAAATAAATGTAATTAGATTAATGTTACTAGTTAAAAAAAAAGAGTTTTGGACTAGATAAAGAAATGAAGTCCAGCTGTATGCTATTTGCAAGAGGCACACCTAAAGTATAAGGATCCGGGAAAGATGAAGTTAAAAAAAAAGGAAGAAAGATACATTAAGCCAATAATCAAAGGAGAGCTGGATGGGTATATTAATATCAGACAAAAACCACACTGCTAGCAATAGAGAGGATCACAATCTAATGATATAAGGTTCAGCTCACCTGGAAGGTATTCTAAACACAGCCTCAATATATGTAAGGCAAAAATGGATAGAAATACAGGGAGAAGTTCGCAAATCCACCATCACAGTCGTAGATTGCAACTCTTCTTTCTCAACTAACCATAGATTAACCAGACAAAAAAAATAGTGACATAACTAACAAGCTTGATTTAGTGGACGTGTGTAGAATTCTGTGCCCCACAACTGGTGAATATACATTTTTCCAAGCCAAGTGCATATGGATCACTAAAAAATTTGACCACGTAATTGGCCATAAAGGAAGTTTCAACAAATATTAAAGAGTAGGTGACATACAGTATACGGAGCCTATTCCTTGATCCCAGTGTAAGTTAGGCGTCACTAGCATAAACTCCAATTTACATTTGAAAATTTCAAAACCAGACTTCTAACTAACTTACAAGTCAAAGGATAATTAATGAAACTAAATAATAATACTCAGAACTGAGCAATAATTAAAATACTACACTTCTAATATTTGGGGGAGCTAAAGGTATTACTTTGTGCCTTAAATGCATGTATCTTTAAAAAGAAGAAAAAAGCTGAAAATTGAGTAAACAGAAAAAGAATGTAGAAAAATAAAATAGAACAGAAAAGCCCAAAATAAAGATGACAGAAATCTGTGAAATAGAAAACAAGTAAATCAACAAAGCCAAAATACACTGATAAAACTGATAAACCTCTGGCAAGATTGGCCAAGGGAAAAAAGATAGGAAGATAAAAAGAAATCACTACAGAAAAAGCAGATTTTTTTTGTGTGTGTGGATAGTTGATAAAAGCTAAACAGAAAATCCACAGCAAATATCATCTTTAATAGTGAAAAATTGAAAACCTTCCTTTAAAATCAAGAACATGACAAGGATGCCCACTGTCACCACATATTTTCAACATTGTCCAGGAGGTTCTAGCCACTGCAGTAAGAGAATAAAAGTAAAAGGTATAAAGACTGAAAAGTAAGAAAAAAAAACCCTGGCAATATTTATAGACAATATGATTATTTGTAAATCTCAAAGGCATGTACAGACAAGTTAAAAAGAAGTAGTAAGAGTTTAATAAGGTAGCTAGTAAGGTGGAGAGGCAAAAATCAGTTGCTTTTGTGTACCCCAGCAATAATATAGTTGGAAAAAATAATTTAAAATAAACATATAATTTTCATCAGAAAAAAAGCGCTATAAAGTACCTAGGATAAATCTAACAAAAGATGTGTAAGGTTTTTATGGAGAAAAATGCTCAAACCTTACTGAAAGCAATTAGAGAAGACACAAATTAATAGGAATAGCACGAACATGCTTAGGAAGGCTAATATCATAATGGTATAAAATCTCTCCAAATGAATTTATACATTCAATGGAATTTCAAGGTTTTTCATGGAACTTGACAAGTTGATTCCAAGATTTACAAGGAAAACCATGGGCCTAAGATAGTCAAAATACCCTGTAAAGAAAAGAAGCAAAAGGTGAGAGACTTTTTCAACCAGGTATGACTTACTATGAAGCCATGGGTGTTGTAATGGCTCAGGCAAAGACAAATGACAGATGCAACTGAAGAGAGATTCTGCTTGATCTATGACAGAAGTGGTCTTGCAGATAACTGGGGAAAGTGAAGATTATGTAAGAAATGATGCTGGAACAATCACTCATCCATATGGAAAATAATTAAATTGGAAAAGTAATTAAATTGATCCCATCCTCACACCATATACAAAAACAAACTCCAGGTGGATTAAAGACTTAAATATGAAAGACAGAACTTTGAATCTTTTTAAAAAATAGGTCTTATTTTTTAGAGAAGTTTTAGGTTCACAGCAAAATTGAGGGGAAGGTACAGAGATATCCCATATATCTCCTGTCCCTAGTCATGCAGAGTTTCCCCCATTATCAATATCCTCCACTAGTGATGCATTCACTACAATCGATGACCCTACACTGACATGTCATTATCACCCAAAGTCTGTAGTTCACATTAGGGTTCACTCTTGGTGATGTACATTTTATGGGCTTGGAAAATTGTATAATGACGTGTGTCCACCATTATAGTACCATAGAGAGTAGTTTCACTGCCATAAAAATCCTCTGTGCTCCCCCTGTTCATCCCTCCCTCCCATTTAGCCCCTGGCAACCACTGATCTTTTTACTGCCTCCATAGTTTTGCCTTTTCCAGAATGTCATGTAGTTGGGATCATACAGTCTGTAACGTTTTCAGATTAGTTTCTTTCCCTGAGTAATATGCATTTAAGGTCCCTCCATGTCTTTTCATGTCTTGGTAGCTCATTTCTTTCTAGCACTGAATAATATTCCATTGTCTGGATGGACCACAGTTTGCTTATCCATTCACCTACTGAAGGACATCTTGGTTGCTTTCAATTTTTGGCAATGTAAATAAAGCCGCTATAAACAGCCATGTGCAACTTTTTGTTTGGGCATAAGTTTTCAGTTCCTTTGGGTAAATACCAAGGAGTATGACTGTTGGATCATATGATAAGAGTGTGTTTAGTTTTCTAAGAAACTGCCAAATTGTCCTCCAACGTGGCTGCGCCATTTTGCATTCCCTCCAGCAATGAATGAGAGTTCCTCGTGCTCCATATCCTTGCCGGCATTTGGTGGTGTCACTGTTCTGGATTTTCGCCATTCTAATGCCTATGTAGTGACTTCTCGTTGTTTTAATTTGCATTTCCCTGTTGACCTATGATGTGGATCATCTTTTCCTTTGCTATTTGCCATCTGTATATTTATTTTGGTGATGTGTCTGTTAAGGTCTTTGGCCCATTTTTCAATCAGATTGTTTTCTTACTGTTGAGTTTTAAGAGTTCTTTGTGTATTTTGGATAACAATCCTTTATTAGATATGCTTTTTGTTAATATCTTCTCCCAGTCTGTGGTTTGTCTTTTCGTTCTCTTGATGGTGTCTTTTGCAGAGCAGAAATTTTTAATTTTAGTGAATCCAGCTTGTTGATTCTTTCTTTCCGGGATCTTGCCTTTGGTGTTGTATCTAAAAAGCTACCAGCAAACCCAAGATCATCTAGATTTTCTTCTATGTCATGTTCTAGGAGTTTTAGAGTTGTGCATTTTACCTTTAGGTCTGTGATCTATTTTGAGGTAATTTTTTGTGAAGAATGTAAAGTCTGTGTCTGGATTCATTTTTTGGATATGGCTGTCTGGTTGTTCCAGCAAGATTTGTTGAAAATGCTACCTTTTCTCATCGTGTTGCCTTTGCTTCTTTGTCAAAGATCAGTTGACTGTACTTATGTGGGGCTATTTCTGGGCTCCTTGTTCTGTTCCATTCATTTACTTGTCTGTTCCTTCACTAATACCACACTGTCTTGATTTCACACACTGTGATACCACAGTAAGTCTTGAAGTTGCATAGTGTCAGTCCTCCAACTTTGTTCTCCTCCTTCAATATTGTGTTGGCTATTCTGGGTTTTTTTGCCTCTCTCTATAAACTTTAGAGTCAGTTTGTCAATATGCACAAAATAACTTGCTGGGATTTTGATTGGGATTGCATTGAACCTGTAGATCAAATTGGGAAGAACTGACATCTTGACGATGTTGAGTCTCCCTATCCATGAACATGGAATACCTCTCCATTGCTTCTCTTCTTCTTTGATAGCTTTCATCAGAGTTTTGTAGTTTTTCTCATAAATTTCTCAGTCATATTTTGCTATATTTCTACCTAGGTATTTAATTTTGGGGGGTGCAAATATAAATGGTATTGTGTTTTTAATTTCAAATTCCACCTGGTCCTTGCTGGTATATAGGAAAGTGATAGACTTATCTACATTAACCTTGTATCCTGCAACCTTGCTGTAATTGCTTGTTAGTTCCAGAAGTTTTTTGGTCAATTCTTTTGGATCATGTCATCTGTGAACAAAGACAAGTTTCTTTCTTTCTTCCCAGTTGGTGTTCCTTTTATTTCTTTTTCTAGTCCTAAGCATTCAGTAGGTCTTTCAGTATGATGTGAAAAGCATGGCAAGAGGGAACATCTTTGCCTCGTTCCTGATCTTAGTGGGAAAGCTTCAGGTTTCTCACCGTTAAGTGTGATGTTAGCTGGAAGTCTTTGTAGATATTCTTTATCAAGTTGAGGAAGCTCCCCTCTATTCTTAGTTTGCTGAGAGTTTTTGTCATGAATGGGTATTTGCACCTTTTAAAAGAACATGTCAGGGTCATCTTTATGCCCTTTCTTAAACAAGATACCAAACCAATAAGCAAGAAAGAAAAGACTGATACATTCAGCTAAGTGAGAATAAATAACTTCTGTTCATCGAAAGACTCTATAAAGTGAAAAGACAAGCATAATCTAAGAAGTTCTTCATAGCATAAAACCGACAAAGGCTTAGCATCCAGAATATTTAAAGAACTTAGGCTAATCAACATGAAAAAAGCAAATAACTTAATAGAAAAAAATGGGCGAAAGACACAAACAGGCATTCGCAGAATTTGAATGAATGATGAACACAAATGGATGATGGCCATGTGAGGAGGCACTCCGCCTCACTGAGAAGGAAGATGAAAACATCGAGGCCATAATGAGATGGGGTTTACGCCCACCTGGTTGGTGAAAATAACGCTATAGACTATACGGTTCAGAGGGAACTAGCACGCTGCTCGCGGAGTGTGAAATTAACCACTTTGTGAAACAACTCAGGGTTATCTTGCAAAGTCAAACATCAGCCTGCCCCAAAGCCAGCGACCCGCTCCTCGCTCCTCGGCAGACGCCCTCGAGACTCTCTTGCACGTGTGCACCAGGAGACACGTTCAAGAATGCTCAGAGCAGCCTTTTCTGCAAGAGTGAACGACCCACAGGCAGAAGGGCTAAGAAACTGCAGCAGATTCAAACTGTGTGGGAGACTCCCGAGAGGGCAGATCCCACGCCATAAGGTCATAGAGACGTGGATTTTATGATTATGTTTTCTATTTTCATTTTTGTAATAAAGTTCTTTGTCTCTATATCAGAAGCTCTGTATATTCATTATAGAGAATTAGGAAAATACAGGAAAAGTGTGTGGTAGACAGACCTCTACGCTGGCCCCCACAATCCCCACCTCTGGTGCTCATGCCCTTGTGTGACTCCCTCCCCCTGAGTGTGGGAAGGACCCAGTGACTTGCTTCCAACCAACAGAAAATGGCAAGAGTTGTGGGCTTCACTTCTGTGATAAGGTTACAGAAGACTTCCCTCCCTCCCTCTCTCTCTCTGTCTCCCTCCCTCGCTCTCTCCTTCTCAGCTCCCTTACCTTGATGAATCAAGCCGCCACAGTATGAGCCATGGGAGGCCCGCATGGCAAGAAACTGAGGGAGGCTCCCTGCCAACCCAGAGAAGGGAACGAGGCCCTCAGTCCATCAGCCCACGAGGACCTGAATCCTGCCAAGGACCATATTAGTGAGCTTGGAAGCAGAGCCTGCCCGGAGGAGCCTTAGCATGACCCTAGCTCTGCGGACACCTTGATCACAACCTTTGAGACGCCAAGGCAGAGGACCAGCTAAGCCACACTGGACCTGGACCCACAGAACCTGCGAGATGATAAACGCTGTTGTTCTAAATTTGGGGGCAATTTGTTACACAGTGATGGATAACTAATACAGGATAAAAAAGGCAGAAAGAGAGAGAGAGGGAGAAAGAAGGGGGAGGACGAGGAAGAGGAAGAAGGAAGGAGGAGGAAGAGGAGAAGGAGGGGGAGGAGAAGAAAAGGAAGGAAGGAGGGAAAGAGAAGGAAGGAGGGAGGGAAAAAGAAGGAAGGAGGGAGGGAAGGAAAGAAGGAAGGAAGGAAGGAATTGCCTAGAAGAAAACGGAGTCTTACCACTCGGAGACAATCACTAACGTTTTGATATTTTTCTTTCAGTAGATGAATTTTTGAAGCATGTTTTGTAGAACTAATGAGATCCGAAGCAGATGAAAGAGGAGAAAAGCTTTCCCAACGCTTCCCTAGCTTCCATTCCCCTGGTTTTATTTCGTTTGCTGTCCACCCTGGTTTGGGCCCTCATTCCGTCCCCATGGCGTCAATTTAAAGCTCTTAAACTTGAGTGACAGTGAACACACAGAACATTTCCTCTGCTCCAGACCCCGTTCAGGTTCTTTCTGTATATCAACTCACTCGGTTTTCACCACCAACCTGTAGGATGGGTGCTGTTATCATTTCCATCTCACAGGTGAGAAAACCAAGGCACAGAGAAGGGAAGTCGCTTCCCCAGGCTCAGCTTTAGGCGTCCTGCTTCTCTGCTGTGTGACGGGGTTGGGGTATCCCAGAGCTGGCCCCGGCCTCCTTTATACATCTACCGGCCCCCTACATTCTCCGCACGCTGCAGTCCAACAGAATCCTTCCCAGGTCCCCCACACCCGCCCACACTTTCTCATTTTCCAGGTTCTGCTTATCGTCTGCCCCTCATCTGGAATGCCCCCTTCTCTCAGAATCCAATCCAGTCCCAAAGGCCCATCTCAAGGGGACCCCCGCCACCAAATCCTTCCCCCAACTCTCCAACCAAGAGGGATTTCTTCCTCAAAATGAGATTTCCCCTCTGTGTAGGCAGAATAATGGTTCCCCAAAGATGACTACAGCCTAACCCCCCAGATCTGTGCGTGTGTTCCCTTACATGGAAAAGACGACTTGCAAATATGGTTAAGTTAGGGATCGTGAGATGGGAGATTATCCTGGATTATCCAGGTGGTCCCACTATAACCACGAGGGTCTTTATAAGAGGGAGGCAGGAGGGTCCGAGCGAGAGAAGATGTGGTGATGGAAGCAGAGGCCAGAGGGATGCAGTCGCTGGAAGGGGCCACGAGCCGAGGAATGCAGGCAGCCTCTAGAAGCTGCAAAAGGCAAGGAATGGATCCCTCAGAGCCTCCAGAAGGAATCAGCCCTCTGGACATCTTGATTTTAGCTTCAGGAATAACCTCGTGAGATCCATTTTTGAACTTCCGATCTCCAGGACTGTAAGATGATATATTTGTGTTATTTAAACAACTAAGTCTGTGTAATTTGTTACAGCAGCAGTAGAAACCGACAGTCCCTCTTTCTGTCTTTCCATCACAGAAGTCTCTGCCTCTCCCTTAGATAAAACCCTGGCCTCTCAGGGGATGTGACGGCTGGGTTCCAGAAAGGTGGAAGGTAAGTAAGAAACAGTGGAACTAAAATCAATTTCCTCATAAGAAAAAAGATAAAACAAGTGATAGGTTCGAGCAGATTAAAAAAGTCAGCCGTGCCAATCTTTGCCTTACCAAGAGGGTGTGAACAGCAAAGGGGGAATACATAAAAACGTTTTTCATATCTCAAACAGAACGGGTCCCTGGGAAGGCAAGACATTAGCTCACGCCCTGTAGCCACACTATTCTCCTCCTTCTCTGTCCGAGAATTCAGCATCTGGAACTTTTGCGGCCCTCTGTGACATTTCTGGCTGCGCATCCCCCGTCCTGATGGCATTGCCCGGATTATCTCGACCTTCACTAAGTGAAGCATGCAGTGCGTGGCTCCATCTTCACAGTCACCCTGTGGGCGGGGTGCTGTTACGCCTGTTTTACAGATGAGGAGACTGAGGCACAGAGGGGCAAAGTGTCCAAGTCATGGGGCTGCTGGTGGCAGGTCTGGGTCCACTTGCAGCCCAGCTGATGTCATTTCCACCACATCATGTCTGTTTCTTTCTCTGCATTCACCTCACCCTGCTGTGCCCTGGGTTTACAAGCTAGACATTTGCTTTGCAAATGCCTGGCCAACCGAAACTTAAGAAAGGCCCTCGTTTCTCTCTCAAAGCCTGGAGACTCCCTCTCTGCTCTGTGTGCAGCTCTTTGCCTCCATGCCTGCCAAGCCGCCCAGAGGCCACCCCAGCTGCCCAGGGGCCGGGGCAGGAGGAGGCGGATGGAGAGGGACACGCCATGTGTCTAGTACAACAGGAAAACGAACAAGGGGCTCAAAGAACAATGGGAAGACGGAGACTTGGGGCCGACAGGCATGCAGCACGGGGCCCGCGGTGCTGTCCATCTCGGCTCGCTCTGCCCAGGGTGACTTCCCCACCGGGAGCAGGGAGAAGGGCGCACACAGGTGCTTCTGCCACCTTCTGGGGCTTTACAGCCACGTCTCCAGGCCTCACAGCCACCCTCTCTGCCCGATGGGGAAACTGAGGCTCGGAGAGGTGAGGCCCTGCTGGGACTTGATTCTAGGACGTGTGTTGTTTCCTTTGGCTTTTCCAGACCGTCTCGGATCCTAAACAAGGAACTTCCGCAAACATATGGGGGTCTTCACTGTGTGTGTGTGTGAGTGTGTGTGTGATTGTGAGACGACCCAGAGCTGAATCTTCTCGTAAGTTCCGACAGCTTCTGCAGGAGCCGCACTGAGAGCCTGAGTCCCAGACAAGTGACAACACTGACATCCTTCCTCCAACTCCACATCCAGCGTCTCCTCCCAGCGGTTGGGCAGCGCTTGGTGCCCATAGCACTGTCACACTCAGTGGCGCGTGCAATCCTCCAGGAAAGGGGACCACTCCACCGGACCCTCGGCATGTACTTTATAATTTCATCCTCACCACAACCCAGCGGGGTGGGTGTTAACTTTCCCATTTCACTGATAGGTAAACTGAGGCTCAGAGACACCAACAGCCTTGCCCACACTCCCCGCTGCCACATTGTGTGGTCTCCTGTCCAGAAAGAGACCCTGGGGGGCAAGAGGAGGAGCCCACGGATGGCAGCTCCTGGCCCCCCACCCACTCTGAGCCTTTCCCAAGCCCTAGGGAAGCTGCCCGAGGTCCACCCCCCTGGGCAGCGGGCTCAGGGCGACCAACCCCACAGCACTGGGTGGCAGTGCGTGCTGGGGAGGCAGACAGTCCTGGGTTCAAGCCTCCTTTAATTTGTATGAGCTTTGGTAAAAGTTGGGAGCGCAGAGAGCCCTCGGCGGGGTTCAGCGCGCATCACCGGCTGGTGGGATTTTTTGTGACTGCAATCAACATGCTTCCCATTGAGCAGGGCAAGTCCTTTCCAGGCTCGGGGTGAGAATCACGACCAGGGTCTCTAGGAGCGTCTCCGGGACAGGCGCCACCCCCACGGTCTGGGCCGGCCTGTACCACCCGTCTTTCTAACCCTTGGGGGCTCCAAGCCCTGCGGCCGAGGGCACCGCTCGTGCAAAGGTGTGGAGGCGCGTGTGCTGGGGAGGAGGGGTGCCCACCCCGTCTGTGTTTTCAGAGGGGAATTCAGACCCCACTGAAGGCGGTGGCTGCACGGGAGACAGGACGAAGGCGCTAGCCGGGGACAAGTGAGAAGGACAGGGAAGAAATTATGGGAAGGGCCGGTCCAGGGACCGAGGGGGAGAGGGGAGGGAGTGAATCCTGGCTCCCCCACCTACTAACCGTGTGGCTACTTCACCTCTCGGAGCCTCAGTTTCCCCTTCTGTAAAATGGGAATAATAGCACTGCCTACCTCGTACGGCTGTTGAGTGAGTACGTGTGGGAGTATGATGTGCACATCAGCCGTTGTCATGTGAGCCGTGCAGGGGGTTGAACGCAGGGCACAATGTCGCACTGAGCGGGGAGCACGCCCCCAGAGGAGCCGGTGTCCTCGGACGCCATCAGGCTATCGCTTTTTCCTTTGCTCCTCAGCCCCGCCGTCTCCTGCCTCCCCTCCGCGTCCTGGGAGGCCGCCCAGACACTACTGCTGTTCTTCCCGGGTCAGCCACCGAGTGACACTTTCAAGGAAATGTCCCAGACACTCCTGTGGGAGCCTCACTAGGACCACTGACGCCCAGCCTGGGACGGAGGAAGCCAGCGGCTGCCACTACTGTTACTGACAACAACAATGATGCCAACTGTGCGCACTCGCTGAGAACGTTCCTGAACCGTCTTGTTTAACCAGAGCCTGGCACAGGACTTGGCATATGATAGATTCAACTCATATTTGTTGAATGAATGAATGAATGAAGAATGAATGAATGAACAGCTACCAGCGATTTGCACAGCACTGTGCTAAGTGCCTAACAAACATTCTCATGGTTTCTCATATTTAATCCCTATAACACCCTGTGAAGTGGGTATTATCCCCATTCCACAGACGAGGAAACTGAGGCTTGGTTTCCCAAGACCACGCAGCTAGCCAACAGCAGGGCTGGGTCCCCCTCCTCGGCCTCTCCCATGCCAGAGCCTGTCTTGCCTCTGCACCCACGGAGGGAGGCTTGGCTGAGTGGTGTCGGCTCACAACGCACCGGGAACCAAGTGTGGGCTGTGAAGTCCCGGTCTAGCTTGGCTTCCAGGGCACACTTGCTGTGTGACCTCAGGCAAGTCATAGACCCTCTCTGAGCTTCCAGTGCCTCAATGGTGAAAGGAGATGATGCTGTTTGCCCCTAATAATGGATTTGTGGTGAGGCCCTGGGGAAATCCCACTTGAACATGGCAGAGAACCCACTGCCCTGAATCCAGGCACGTCCCAGGGCCACTCGGGTCTTCTCTCTCCAGCTTCTCCGCGGGCAGCGGCTCCAGAGGCTGGAGCCTGAAGCCTCGGCCGACCACCTGTCCTGCGTCAGCAGAACCCGCTCCTCCAGCATCACTGGACCTGACTCCACCCCCAGACGCCCCCCACTCACCCGTAGACATCCAACTGCGTGTCGGTGCCCAGCACACACACGGCGTAGGTGGGCTGCTCTGGGGCCACATGGATCACTGTCCCCTGGGCCATCGTCCCTCCGGCTGCAGGAAGCCCCTGGGCTGGTTCCTTTATATGGCCCAGGGGAAGCCATGAGTCAGCCCCTGTGGTTTGTGGCCAGTGGCTTGGCCCCTCCCAACTCAGGTCCCGGGCGTGGTGCTGAGCCCCTCCTGGTCCGTAGCTGCCCTCGGGCCCCGCACGGGTGTCAGGGCCAGAATCAACCGCAGGCTGGCTCTGTCCTTTTCCTGGGAAGGGCCCGGCGCTCAGGAAGCCTGCAGGTGGTCCCCGCCTGGGGCCGCGAACCCCTGCATCCACCCAACCTCGCCCACCCTGCCCTACGGCGTAGTTAGAGGAGAACGGAGAGAACCGGGAGGCTCGAAGAAGGGTTGGGGCAAGAGGTCACAGCCCAGCCTACACACTCAGACTCCCCCGGCTTGGGATGAGTGTCCCACGTGATAACTCACCCTCTGGGGTGTTTTCTGTGCCGGCCCGTCTCTGCGCTTCACGTGGTGTAACTCATTAGGACAAGCCTGTGAAGTACGAACTATTATAATTCCCTCACTTCATGCTCATAGCAGCTCTCGGAGGTCGGTACCATCCTCATTCCCGTTTTACAGAAGAAGAAACTGAGGCACGGGGAGGTTACACAGCTGGAAAGTGGGAGAGCCAGGATTTGAACCAAAGGCACTCTGCTCCAGAGTGCGGGGTTTACCAGCTCCCTGTCCAAGTGACATGAGCTTTTCAGACGTTATCACATCTGCGTCTTACTACAACACGGGGCTATATGGGCTTAGTATTATGTCTCTTTTTATAGAAGGGAAAATAGAGGCTTCAAGAAGAAAGGTGATTTGCCCAAGGTGGCCTGGGTGGCGCTTGGTGGAGCTGGAGGCGGGGGGTGAGCTTCCTGGCCTGGGAGCCAGTGTCCCCTGCACACGCCAGGAGGCCTGCCTCTTGTGGGGCCTCCGGGTGTCAGACTAGACATCGCAGGTGGGGCCACACCTGCTCCGGGGACACTCACTCAGCCGCGGAGCTGTGGTCACACGTGGGCCGTGGGTGCTGCCTCTCCCTGCTAGTGGGTGACGGGTGAGGGGGGTGGACGGACTCCCAGCAGGGAACGCCTGGAGGAGGCATGCATGGGAATCAGGAGTGAGCAGAGTGTGTTTGGGGGTCTAGATTGTGTGTGTGTGTGTGTGTTTTGTTTGCTCTGGCTTTGAAACAAAGAATTCACCTCATTAATTCAGAGCTGGGCAGTGGGATCTGACTGAGTTCATGCCAATGTCCCCGTGAGGTGGGGCCGGTCATGACGCCCACGCTGTAGATGAGGCCACTGAGGCTCAGAGAAGCGGAATAATACTTCCAAGGCCCCACAACCCACAAAGTGGGATCCAGGATCCAAACCACCTTCTCTAGGCTCAGAACCCACTTCCCGTGCCAGCAGGTGGTGGGGCCAGGACTGATGCTCTCAAGCGTCCATGTGATTCCTTGCATGTGGTAGGTCTCAATAAACCCAATTTCTCTGGCTGGTCATACAATTAGGACTAGTTCGAGCTTCTAATGGAAGCCAGAGGAGGGAGTCTTCCATTGTCAGAGTCTGGGGGGCCCTCCAAGAACCCAAATCCAGTCCTCGTTCTGTGCATGGGAGACTGAGGCACAGAGTGGGATTGTGACGTGCCCACCATCACACAGCAAGTCAGCGGGAGAGCTGGGCTGTACCCCAAGTCTTAGGTGTCCTGGGGTAGTTTTTCTTTCCCTGTTTTCTTCAGCAATTTGGGATTTAAATTGTCTGTGAATAAGCCACAAAGAGAACAAGTCAAAAGTGGTTTTGTTAATTCAACAAATATTTATTGAATACTTGCTGTTTGCCAGGCAGTGTTCTGGGCACTGAGGATATGAAGTGAACAAAACAGACAAAAGCCTTGCCTTCATGGAACTTTTTTCTTGTGTAAAGAGACAGCCAATCAGCAATAAATATAATAGGTGGATTTTGTCATATGTTAGTGTTCTGGAAAAATGAAACAGTGGAGCAGTGGCAGCAGCATCAGGAGTGCAGGCAAGGCGTGCACTGTGATTTTAAACAGGGTGGTCAGAGAAGGTGGTGTTTGAGCAAAAGAAGGAGGTGACAATGTGGATATTTGGAGGGAGAATGTTCCAGACTGAGGGAGCAGCCGGTGAACCAGTGCAAAGGCTCCGAGGCAGGGATGTGCGTGGTGGCTTCAGGAAACAGCGAGGAGACCAGTGTCAGGAATGCAGTGAGGGAGGGAGGGCAGGTCTGAGATAGGGGCCAGGTCACGTTGGGCCTTTCAGGCTGTGTGAGGAATTCGGCTGCCGCTGAAAGTGACACGGGGAGCCGTGGGGATGTTCTGGGCAGAGGAGGACCATGATGTGACTTGTTTGAGCAGATCACTCTGGCGGCTGCCTGAGCATAGACTGTAGGTGACAAGGGAGGAGGCAGGGAGGCCAGCGAGGAAGCTGTTACAGTCCAGCAGGTGACATGGCGGGGACTCAGGCCAGGGCGGTGGCGGTGGAGGAGGTGGGAAGCCGTCAGATTCTGGACGTATCGTGATGGTACAGCCAGTAGGATTTGCAGATGGACTGGACGTGGGGCACAAGGAACAGAGGCGTCAAGGATGACTCCACGGTTTGGGGATGGAACATCTGGAAGGATGGAGCTGGCACCTTCTGAGGGGGGTGGGCTGGGGGTCAGGCTGCAGGTCCTGGCTGTGTCACATGTGAGATGTCTGCTCGAGCCCGTGAGGACATGTCCTGCAGGGGACATGGATACATGACTCTAGAGTTTCAGAGCAAGGAGGATCCTTAACCCCATCATGAGACCCCCCCATCTTTGTGACCTCATCTAACCCTAATGACCTCCCGAAGGTCCTACCTCCAAATGCCATCACGTCGGGGGCTGGGGCTTCCACATACAAATTAGGGGACACATTCAGTCCATGGCCCGGGTGGACATGAAGGCTGTTTGCACATTTCAGCCTCGTAAACCGTGCCGCGAGGCGCTCCTGTGAGCCTGTCTGTGGTCGTTTGCAGGGACTTTGTGAACTTATCTTTGCCCTTCTTCTTGCAGAGCATTTTGCTCTTTTCCTGAAATTTGCCAGCGCTTGTCATTATGTGTATGTGTTTAAGTGTCTATCCTCCAACTAGCCACGAGAGCAGGGCCTTTGTCAGTCTTGGCTACACCCCCAGCCTAGAATACTTCTGACTCGTGGCAGGTGCTCACTAAACGCTGCGGCTGAGCACTGCGGCGTCTCCAGCACCCGGACCAGCGCTGGACCCACGTATGGGGCCCCTGAGGACAGTTTCCTGCAGGGATCCCTGAGAACCAGGGGCTTGGGATCCCTTGGGGCTTGGGAAGAAAACTCTCCTGCCCACGAGGGCAGCTGGCTCAGAACAAGGCCAGAAACCTCCGAGGAAGGGCCCCCTTGCTGCTGAGAGGCAGGATGGCCAGCCCAGCCGCTCAGCTCACCCAGGGGAAGAGAGGCGGGGCCGGTGATTGCCCAGCGCCCTCTGGGCATTTGGGGCCCCGATCACTGGGTGCCTGAGCTGACGCCCCAGTGACTGGCCTGGCTATCCTCCCCCAGATGATTGAGATGATGTAATTCCGGGAGAAGGAATCAGGGTCAGGGACCTCTCCCCGAGACTCCGAGACTGGGTATGGTGCAAAGCTGTGTTTGGAGCGCTGCCTGAGCCACTCCCTCAGCACACCTTTCACAGGTGCGGTTCAGATTCATTTACTGAGCTGGTCGCTCGACAGATGCCCCTCAAAGGCCCCCTGAGTGCCTGGCGCTCCCTTAGAGGCTAATCAGGCTTTGTTTAAAATAGATTTGCAAGGACCCCGGTGATAAGAGAGACCACCATCTATTGAACATCTGCCATGTGCCACACTTGTCACAGGTCCTCGGGTTATAGTCTTTCTGATTCTCGCCATGCCCCAGTGGACAGCACTTACGATCTCATCTCTGCAGGAGAGGGAAGCAAGTGCTCAAGGTCACGCAGCTTCTAAGTGGGTTTGAAACCCAGCTTCGTCGAACATGCTTTGCTTTCTGTGCGGCCCTTACCCAGGCCAGGCCGCTGACATGCGTCACCTCCAATCCTCGCAGCAACCTTAACCTCTGAAATCTACTCTCCGCATTTGCCAGATGAGGAAACCGGATCTTGGAGGGGTTGGGTAATTCGCCCAAGGTTGCGCAGACAGGAAGTGGCGACACTGGATTTAACTTTGCTCCTTGTCCCACTCTGCCCACCGTGCAGCTGCCCCCTGGCCAGGTCCCTTGGCTCATGTGCTCTGAAGTCCCTTCCAGCACAAAGGCCCCCAGCCTCTCCATAACTTCAAGTAGAAAATTGGGAGCGTGTCTAGATCACCCAGAAACTGGTAGCTCTCCTCCTCCTGCTAAGGTGTCCGTCTGAGAGCCCTGAGCCCACAGCAGGTGGAGGTGGGGAGGGGCCTCTCTCCCTCTCTGCCCCCACGGCCCCGCCCCGCCCCCAGCTCCTCTCTCTGCTCCTTCACAGAGACCTTCCAGGCTCATGGACACACAAGGACGACACTCACTCTAACATGCACCGGGTCCCACCCTGCACCATTTTAGTGGGGCTCACTCGTGTGAACCCCACAACCACCTGCTGAAGGTGGGACCCCTGTTAGCTGTTGACAGACAATCGGTACGCCGGGGCAGAGATGGGAGATGGAACACCTGCCCGTCTGCACCGAAAGCCTGCGACCTTCCACTAGGCCGTCTTTGAGAAAAGGAAGGGCACCCAGCCAGGCAAAGGTTAATGCTCCTGCATTCCTCTTCTGGAGCTGGCTCCCCCTGTCTCTGACCCCAGGTGCCCACATTCCTTCTCCAGCACCCAGGACTTCTCCTGGGACCATGACCATAAGACTTGGGACCTTCCTTCATCATTGCTATACTCCTAGTGCAGAGTAGGTGCCCAAGAAATACTGTATTTTATTGAATTGAAAACTCCATTTATTTTAAGATACATCCCTCGCTCCAGGACCATTTGTTGAAAAGACTAACCTTCCTTCATTGAATTGCTCTTGCAACTTTGACAAAAAATCGCGTGGCCATACTTGTGTGGGCTCTTTCTGGGTTTTCTCTTCTATTTCATGGATCCATATATCTATCCCCCAACCAAGCACAGTCTTGATTACTGCAGCTAGATCTTGGAATTGGGTAGACTGATTGCTCCTTCTTCTTCTTTTTTTTTTGGTGAGGAAGATTCACCCTGAGCTAACATCTGTGCCAATCTTCCTCCACTTTATATGTGGGTTGCCGCCTCAGCACGGCTGATGAGTGGATTTGAACTTGTGAACCTGGGCCACCGAAGTGGAGCACAAGAACTTAACCACTAAGCCACGGGGCCAGCCCCACCTTATTCTTCTTTTTCAAAAGTGTTTTAACTATTGTAGTTCCTTTGCCTTTCCACATAATTTTAGAATAATCTTGCTTAAATCTACAGAAAATCTTGCTTGGATTCCAATAGTAACACATTAAACCTATTTACTGATTTGGGGAGGATTGACATTGTTACTATGTTGAGTTTTCCAACCCATGAACAGAATATATCTCTCTGTTTATTTAGATTTTCTTTCATCAGCCTTTTGTAGGTTTCAGAATACAAGTCTTATACATGTTTTGTGATATTTACACCTAAGTATTTCATTTTTGGGGTGTGGTTGTAAATGATACTGTATTTTTTTTTAATGATTTTATTGAGGTCATATTGGCTTACTACACTGTGTAATTTCAGGTGTGCATCATTTATCAGTTTCTGTATAGACTGCATCGTGCTCACCACCAATAGTCTAGTTTTTATCTGTCAATGGTATTTTTTTTTTTTTTGAGGAAGATTAGCCCTGAGCTAACATCTGCTGCCAATCTTCCTCTTTTTGCTGAGGAAGATCGGCCCTGAGTTAACATCTGTGCTCAGTCTTCCTCTATTTTGTATGTGGGATGCCTGCCACAGCATGGCTCGATAAGCCATGTGTAGGTCCACACCCGGGATCTCAACGGGCAAACCCCTGGCAGTCAAAGCAGAACGTGTGAACTTAACCGCTGCACAACCCGGCCGACCCTTGGTATTGTATTTTTAATTTCAGTGTCTATGTGTTTATTGCTAGAATATTAAAATATAATTGATTTTCATGCATTGATCTCGTATCCTGTGACCTTACTGAACTCATTTATTAGTTCTAGGTGTTTTTCAGTGGATTCTTTGGGATTTTCTACGTAGATAATCACGTCATCCGCAAATAGAGGCTGTTTTATTCCTTCCTTCCTCATCTCTGTGTCTTTTATTTCTTTTCTTGCCTTATTGTGCTTCTAGAACCTCCAGCACTAGGTTGACTAGCAGTGGGGAGAAAGGTCATCCTTGTCTTATTTTCAGTCTCGCAGGGACAGCATTCAGTCTTTCACCAATAAGTATGTTCTTAACTGTAGATTTTTTCTAGATGCCCTTTGTCAGCTTGAGGAAGGTCCTCTCTATTCCTAATTTGCAGAGAGTTTTAACCATGAACGACTGTTGGATTTTTCAAACTCTCTTTCTGCATCCATTGATACAGTGATATGATTTTTTTCTTTTCTAGCCTATTAAAACGATGAATTATCCTAGTTATTGTCAAGCAGAACACTGTGCACCAGTAGACAGTGCCGGGGGAGGGCTCCTACGACACAGAGGATAGCAAGATCATCACACTGCCAGCCTCCAGGGAAGAAGTCCAAAAGCTGCTGCCCGCTGCATCTTGGTGTCAGAGTCGCCAAGGAAAACACAACGCAGTCAAGCACTGGATGGACAAGGCTTTATCACACCAAGAAGAGAGAGAGCAAGATTAGCCCCAGGCATGGGAGTGGGTCCCTCAGGGCTAGCAGGTGCCCCCGCAGTGGGCACAGGGCAGTGGCCTGCTTGCACCCTTCTCGTGCTTCAGGACAATAATCCTTCCCCTCCAGCGAGGAATCTGGAATACTGCAAGACGGAGGAGTGCCTGAGGCCAGTGATGTGCGTGTTCAAGCAAAACAAAGGAACGCTCGCTCCTTGAGCCTGAAATAGGGAGAGAGATTCCCAGGAAGGTGGTGGGCGGGCACAGGCTGCGGGGCTCCTTAGCTCTTGGTAAGAAAGTGCTCCGAGCCAAGGCCTGTCCTTTTTATTTCATCGAGGTATAATTGATGCATAACGTTATATTAGTTTCAGGTGTATAACATAATTTGATATTTGTATATATTGCAAAATGATCACCACAATAAGTCCAGCTCACATCTGTCACCACACATAGTAACAGAATTTTTTTTCTTGTGATGAGGACTTTTAAGATTCACTCTCCCTGCAACTTCCAAATATGCAATAGAGTATTATTACCTATAGTCGCCATGCTGTACGGTACATCCCCAGGGCCCATTCGTTTCATAGCTGGAAGTTTGCACCCCTTGACTCCCTTCACCAGTTTTGCCCACCTCGCCCCCTCAACCCCGCCTCTGGCAACCACCAGTCTGTTCTCTGTGTCTATGAACTGGTTGTGTTTTTTTTAGATTCCAAATATAAGTGAGATCATATGATACTTGTCTTTCTTGGTCTTAGTTACCTCATCCAGCACAACGCCCTCAAGGTCCATCTATGTTGATACAAGTGGCAAGATTTCATTCTTTTTTATGGCTGAATAATATTCCACTGTATATACATACCACATTTTCTTTGTCCATTCATACATTCATGAACACTTAGATCGTTTCCACATCTTGGCTATTGTAAACAATGCTGCAATGAACATGGGGGTGCATATATATTTTTTTGAGTTAGTATTTTCATTTTCTTTGGATAAATACCCAGAAGTGGAATTGCTGGGTCATGCAGTAGTTTCATTTTTAACTTTTTGAGGAACCTCCATACTGCTTTCCATAGTGGCTGCCCCAATCTACATTCCCACCAAGGCCCATTCTCACACAGACTAGTTGGGGGGTCAAAACACTGCGTCCATGACTGTCTTTCCCAACAGTCCTCGGATACGGTACCAGCATTCTACCGAGGAAATAAACTCACTTGGTCATAGGGTATAATTCTTTTTACATATTGCTGAACTCTATTTGCTAATATTTTGTTAAGAATTTATGTCTATATTTATGAGGGATATTAGTCTGCAGTTTTTTGGGGGGTTTTAGGACTCTTTTTTGTCTGGTTTGGTATCAGGGCAATACTTGCCTCATTAAATGAGTTTGGGAGTATTCCCACCTCTTCTGTTTTTCTGGAAGAGATCGTGTAGTGCTGGGGTCAATTCATCTTTAAATGTTTAGTAGAATTCTCCAGTGAAACCATTTGGGCCAAGAGATTTCTTTTTTGGGAGTTTTAAAATTATGAATTCAATTTCCTTAATAGGTGTGGGGCTACTCAGATCATTTCGTTTTGGGTGAGTTGTGTTAGTTTGTGCTTTTCGAGGAATTGATCCATTTCACCTAAGTTGTCAAATGTGCATGTAGGGTTGTGGCAGTCTTCCCTTACTGCGCTTTGGCTGTCTGCAGGGTCCGTGTCGCTATCCTCTGTTACATTCCTGATATTGGCCATTTGCGTCTTCTCTCTTTTTTTTCATTGTCAATCTTGCTAGATGTTGCCAATTTTGTAGATCTTTTCAAATAACCAGATTTTTGTTTCATTGATTTTTCTCTGTTATTTTTGTTTTCAATTTCATTAACTTCTGCTTTTATCTTATTTCCTTCCTTCTGTTTGTTTGAGTTCCTTTTCTCTTCTTTTTCCAATTTCTTGAGCAAGGAGCTTAGATTATTGATTGGGGACTTTTTCTCTCCTCTAGTGTGAGCATTTAGTGCTGTAAATTCCCGTCTCAACACTGCTGAGTTTCATCTATTTTGTGGGCTGTCTTTTCATGTTCACTCAGCTCAATGTACCTTTTAATTTCCCTTGAGGCTTCCTCTTTGACTCATTGATTTGAAATGTACT
This sequence comes from Equus quagga, assembly GCF_021613505.1. Lineage (NCBI taxonomy): Eukaryota > Metazoa > Chordata > Mammalia > Perissodactyla > Equidae > Equus > Equus quagga. The sequence continues at coordinate 36,348,766 of NC_060271.1, forward strand.
GTTTAGTTTCCACATATTTGAATATTTTCCTGTTGTTTCTCTGTTACTGGTTGCTAATTTGATTCCACTGTGTCAGGGAACACACTCTGTATGATTTCAATTCTTTTAAATGTGTCAAGGCTGTTTTCTGACCCAGGATATGGTCTCCTTGGTGCATGTTCTGTGAGCGTTTGGAAAGAAGGTTTATTCTGCAGTTGTCGGGTAGCAAGTTCTATAAATGTCCATTCAATTCTGTTAGTTGATAGTTTTTGAGTTCTTCTGCATCCTTGCCATCTGGTTGTTCTCTCAATTGTTGAGAGAGAGGTGTTGAAATCTCCAAGTATAATTGTGGGTTTGTCTATTTCTCCTTTCATTCGCTCAGCTCTTCACACATTTTGCAGCTCTGCTGTTTGGTGCACATATATTTACGATTGCTATGTCCTCTGGTAGACTGAAACTTGTGTCATTGTGTAATGTCCTTCTCTGTCCCTGGTAAATTTTTTGCTCTGAAGTCTACATTATCTGATATTTATAAAGCTATTCCTGCTTTCTTTTGGTTAACATTTGCATGGTATATATATATATATATATATATATATTTTTTTTTTTTTTTGCTAAGAAAGAGTTGCCCTGAGCTAACATCTGTTGCCAATCTTCCTCGTGTTTTGTTTCTTTTTTGTATGTGAGCCACTGCCACAGCATCGCCACTGACAGACAAGTGGTGTGGTTCCACACACAGGGACCAAACCCAGGCCATTGAAGCAGAGTGCACTGAACTTAACCACTAAGCCACTGGTGTTGGCCTGGTATATCTTTTTTTATTCTTTTACTTTAAAACTACTTATTTCATCATGTTTGAAGTAAATTTCTTACTTATAACATATAGTTTAGATAGCATGTAGTTTTTAAATCCATTCTGCTAATCTCTGTCTTTTAATTGGTATATTTAGGCCATTTATATTTAGTGTAATTGTTGATATATTAGGGCTTAAATTTGTCATTTTTTTTCCTGTCATTTTTTTGTTTTCTGCTTATTCTTGGGTTTTTGGTATCTGTTTTCTTTTTCCTGCCTTCTTGAGTGTTACTTGAACATTTTTTAGGATTTCATTTCGATTTATCTGTAGTGCTTTTGAGTGTATCTCTTGTTGTTGGGGTGGTGGTGGGAATTCTGGCCTTGCCAATAACACCCTGGCTGGGAGGGGAAGGGCATCTTGTTGTTACTCTCCACATGGCCCCCACTGGGAATGTGTGTGGGGGCAGCAGCTTCATTGCCACTGAGCAATCGTGAAAGTCCAGATTCCCCGTTGGCCTCCTGTAAAATAAAGAAGCAGTTTTACTATGGCAAGAAAATTGGGATTACCACCCCGGGGGAATTTGGGCTGCTCATCAACTGAATGTGTCTTGGGGCAGGGACCTGAGACATGAACTGAGTCTCCCTTGCCGTAGAAGAGCCACCAAGCCCAGGTTTTCAGTCACTATGACAACAGAGGACTCCAGCTCCATGTCCCTCAGGAGGGTGACAGTTTATCTGGGTTCAAGTTCTACCTTTAGGTAATTTTTTCATTTGCTTTGAGCCTGAGACCCCCCCATGGGGCTGAGGCTAACTTCTTCCAACTCACTGCTTTACTGCCTGGTTGAATTATGAATTCTTCCAGTCTCTTTCTCTCTGGTTTGTAGTCATTTACGTTTCATCCCGTTGGGTGACGCAGAGCTCAGGCACTTGTCTGGCACTGCCAGGGGTGTGAACAGGGATTTGGGCCCGGGCAGGCTCGTTGCCCGAGGCTTGTCCCTCCATCACTCGACTGCTTGATGCAAGGGGCACACAGCAGACACGTGAGAGGGGCTTGCTTGGTGTCGACAGCAACCAGGTGTCTGCTGTGGCTGGTGGAGAATAGGGGCCCAGGATCTGCTTCCCTCCGTGTGAGGAGGCGGCTTCCCACTCTGGCAGGGTTTCCATCAAAGGATCAATTCTTCCCATCTTTGGGCAGAGCAATCAGCTCATCATTTGCGAGTTGAAAGAAGACACTGCCTCCACCCCCATGGTCAATGTTCTGACCCTACTTACTGGAAGAAACTCAAAATGCCCCAGGCTTTGAGCTTTGTACCCTGCTGATGGAAGCCCCCCAAGGAGACCTCATATTTCACAGGGTGGCATTACTGAGCTCCGTAGTCTCCTTTGAAAAAGTTTATGGGACGTTTCCCCCTTCTTACAACAAGTGGATGATAATAACAAATTTGGGGGAATAAAAGGCTGGTTGGAGGAAACACATAAATGTATTCCCTGATTCCATCATGTAGATTCCATCTACTTCCTTTTGGGCAAATAATTTTATTTCCCTTCATTTTTTAACATGTAGAACTTTTTATTTTATATCTTACAGATTCTTTTCTGTTCTTGTATAATTTTTATTTATTTGTTTTAAAATTTCCAGTTATTATTTCAAAAGTAATATTATTTTTTAAGTAGAAAGATAAACTCCTCCCCACTGTTGACCCAAAATAACCGATAACCATTCTATAGAGAAGAGAAATAAGGTAAATTTTACCTGAGTCAGAGTGAGGGTTATAATCGGGGAAGGCCTTAGAGTGTTCCGGTGAAGCATGGTTTTCAGTAGTCATATCTTTTTGGAACAAAGAATATACATCAAACACACCCATGATACACATTCATCATAGTTTCAAAGAGGTATTCAGTTGCAAATCAGCAGGTCAGCATGACCTGATGTCAGGAAAGACATTAATCCAGGCGTTACCAGCCGGGCCTAGGAGTGGAAGTATGCATTCTTATCTTAAGAGAGTGCGTTCTTTACTGGTTAATCAGATGTAAAATCTATGCTTAATAGACCATAAATCAGACTTTTTAGTTCAAGCTGAATCAGTTGTGAACACCAATTGTTAACCCATATACCTCAATATGTGAAAATCTCTTGTCATTTTTCCCTTTTGATCAATAACCTTTTGATAGAAAACATTGCTGATCAAAATATTGTCCCTCGGTGCCAGAGTGGTTGCTGCCTGCCCTGGGTCCTTCATGTCCCTCAGTGCCAGGCTTTTATTTCATCAATTTGCCCAGTTATCCACATTGGGGAGAAATAGTTGAATATAGCGGGCAAACGTAGAGGTATATATTAAAAGGGGAAGTGTTTCATAGGTTATGTAATTTGTCGATTATTTTTAGATTATCGCACAAACATTGTACATGTGCTTTTACATGACTTCCTATAATTACATTTTTTGTAACAATTATAGAACAGATAATCCTATACTTGAAACGATTCACTTAAAAATGAATTCTTGTGCATAGTCTTAATCAGAAAAGGAAATTCGTTGAGGATTGTGAGGTTGGTCACCCATCTCAAGTCATTGAGCTATCATTACTCTAACCTGCACGCCAGTCTTACAACACTGAGTAAAGAAAAAAGTAATTAGTTAGAATATTATGACTAATACAAGAATTCTAAGGAGTAACAGAAATTGCAATCCAGATCGCCAAAGGGAGCCAGCTAAACAAATCAAGACCACGTGTAGGGCTGTTTCGGGTGTTCACCTGCTTTTTCATGTGCTTCAGCAGAGATGACACCCTGGAAGATTCCCCAGGTATAAAAACACAGCATTCAATTTGAACAGTTGCGCAGGTACCACCTTGGGATGCCGTGAAACTATCTAACTCCGTTCTATTTTCAAGGGCAGCCTTTCTCATTACAGATATTTCAGTATTTAATAAGGTTGTTCCTGCTTGACAGGGCTTCCATACGTGGTGTGACATCTTCTGGCACCAGGAAAGGACATATATAGCTGCCACACGGCCACACCAGTGGAACATTGAATGAGCCCCCCTGGCCTTAAAGAGAAGAGACTGGCAACAGGTGTTCACGCCGTGTGACTCCTTGCCCGCGTCCAGGGGAAGCTCAGGGTGCAGTGTCTTAGCCATCCAGGCAGCAGGCAAGGCCAGGGATTTGTTCCACATAACCACTGAGTTCCGTTAGGAGCCACCCAAAAAATGCCTGCCTTCAAGACCAGTCTGTTTCAAACAATCACTTTCTTTAAGTGTGATAGTGTTCTGAAAACCTTAAATGGAACCATTATAAAATAGATATACAGTTTAAGCATAAGAAAGGTTCAAATGTGGAGATACGAGGTTGGGAATACAGCCCTTGTCCGGAGTCTGGGGACCGCTGTCTAGAACAGACGCCGTCATCTTCTCATCCTGGTTTGGCGATAACTGCATCGGTCCGTTGAAGTCAGGTATCAGAAACAGGAAGTGAAAACCACTCAGGCCAAGAAGACTTTTTAAAATGAGAAATGTGAATCCTGAGTCTATGCCTTTTGATTCTACCGTGCATGCATTGGTTAAAAGTACCTGATATGGTCCTTTCCAACAGGGCTGCAAAGAGTCTTTTATTGGATTCCTCTTCCAACAAATAAATTCTCCATGTTGTAGTCCATGATCCTTAAGGTCTGCATCACCCAGGAGCTCTCTGTGAAAAGAATTAGCTACCAACCTCTCATTTCTTTTAAGCACCTCAATGAGACCCTGACAACAATGTAATATATCCCCCTTAAGCAAAGTTGGTTCATACATTTCTTCCTCTAATTGCATAGGCTGCCCTGTTATTATTTCAAAAGGAGACGGCTGATGTTTACCAAAAGGTGTAGCTCTAAGATTGAGAAGTGCTAGCTGAAGAGCTTTCGGCCATGAGAGTTTAAATGCTTCTGTAAGCTTTGTCAATTGAGTTTTGATTGTACCATTAGTTAAAATGTTGCATAATTGGCCAAAAGTCACAAATAGATTTAATTATTTGTCCAGTGAAATGAGTTCCCGGGTCACGGTGTGACTCGGCAGGAATTCCCTAAACAGGAATGAGCCTTTCCCGTAAGTTACCTCCTCCTAAAGCCGTTGCTCTTCTGCAAGGAAAGGCCTCATGCCAACGTGAGAACACGCAGATCATTACTAAGATGGTTATATCCTTGAGATGGTGGCATTGGAACAAAGTTCAATGGCCAGACCTCAAATGGTCCCTTCGGAAGGGAAAAGCAGCTTTGTGACCCATGAAGTGTTTCCCAGGATTGTATTTAGGACACATGGTGCAATGAGCACATGCTTTATGAGCCGCTGTGGGGAAAAGTTTCCAAAAATATTGCTTTCCCTACAAAATCGTCTTTTCAGGTGCCCGGTGGGTAACTGAGGCACATGCTGGGGCAGTGGCAATTGCGCTCCAAAGGGCACTGTCATTGGTTATCAGGCTGGAACCACAGCTGCATGCTGGGGTCAGGAATTCCCCCTTTTTGTCGCCATCTTTGTTCTCTTTTTTCATGGCCATTTCTTGAGCCTGTAGAAGGAAATCTTTCACTGGGTTAGCAGAGTTAGTAGAAAGTAATGGGCATGGGGCCAGCACAGTGGCGCAGCGGTTAAGTGCACACGTTCTGCTTCGGTGACCCGGGGTTCGCCACTTTGGATCCTGGGTGTGGACATGGCACCACTTGGCAGGCCATGCTGTGGTAGGCGTCCCACATATAAAGTCGAGGAAGATGGGCATGGAGGTTAGCTCAGGGCCAGTCTTCCTCAGCGAAAAGAGGAGGATTGGCAGCAGTTAGCTAGGCAGCAGTTAGCTAATCTTGCTCAAAAAAGATAAAATAAAATAAAAATAAGAAGGTAACGGGCATTCTCAGGGCTGGACAGCATATCCAGCTTGATAACATCCTGGCTCATTGTTTAAGTAAGACCCACCTGTAAACCAAATTAGATAATAGAATGCAGTCATGATTGTCTCCTCCTGTGATGTTGGAAGCAAGGCAGTAGAGTTAAAACAGTGAAGAATATTCACCTATGCAATGCAACCTAGGAAGGCTTATCATCACTGGCTGGCAATGCTTCCCGTGCACTTTGGCACCAAACAAGCCTAGTCAGTTCAGTGTCTCCCTCTTTACAGCGAGAAGAAATTTCTTTGAGGAGTCCTAGGGGCCCTCTGAAAATTCTCAAAGAAAAAAAATTTTTTTTCAGGTCAAAAGAAAGACTTCATTTAGAATCTGAATTTGGGGGGAAGCTTGTCAAAAATATCAAAAGGCTTTAAAACCCTTGGTCAAACAAGATTGGGTGTCTGCTGATTCTGTGTCACTGAAACACTGGTCGCTGTGAAATAATGCTCGTTATCCATTTAACCAAAGCAACAACGGATGTTAAAGACAAATAGTTAAAAAAACAAACCCTTAGTTCTTTTAATGAGAGATTTCAGCCTTTCAGAACATAGGAAATTGTTTTGACAAAACAGAGAATTTCTGTCTTTTAGGCAGATTTACTCAAAAGTAAAGAAAAACCTATTATAATCTCCTTATCAAGAGCAGACTAAAAGTCCAGGGAGATTATCCTCTTAAGAAAGGGAAAACCAAGTTCTAATTTTGCACCAGCTTACTGTTGATATTAAAACTTGTTTACTTAATTAAATTTATTCCAATCTTAGCTAGCTTGACCATGCATAAAACTCTTTTTTCTCAAGGTTCCTTTTTCACAAACCTTCTATAACTTTTTTCTACATTCATAGTTTGTCCCAAGTCTTCTTTTCTTTTCCTAATGCTTTAGGGCAAATTTATCTTTCTTAATGAAACAAACAAAAATATTTCTTTTCCTTATACCTTCTTTACTGAAAACACACATCTTACTTTCCTTGAATACAAATATGTTTTCCTTACTAATTTTTAGTAACTTTAATCACAGATATTAATTAGAATTCTTAACCCTTACAGACCTTAATTTTTATTGAAAATACAGAAGTAAGCAATTATGAACTGTCTTTTATGTTAGTGTAAGGGAGGAAATCAATTCTTCTGCCCTCGAGGGCTGCTGGCAGGTGTAAGAATTAAACTGATGTGGGATAGAATAAAAGGAGGAAATCAGCGAAGTTTAATAACATGTACACATGGGAGAAACCAAGGAAAGCTGAGAAACTCGCCAGAAAGGCTGAGGTCGCCACCTTGAATACCGTCCTCAGCTGAAGACAAAGGAGGATGTTGGGAGTGGGGGTAGGCAGTTATGGGGGATGACCAGAAAAGCACCGTGAACAAGGTTAGGCAGTAACCTTGTTACACAAGTTAAACAAGCAAGGCTCTGAAGATTTAAGTCCTTGCCTTCCGCATTGATAGGAGTTTCTAGAGATAAGGTCATCCCCTCTTCTTCCTGGTAGAGAGGGAGACACCTTTACAGATGGAGATTTCCCTTACAGATGTAAGTGTCTCTTACAAAGGGTAACTTCTACTTGGTTTCAGAGCTTCTCCCCTGTCTGCAGTTTTTAAAAAAATAACCAGCCCCAAATAAATAATCCTCATGCCAGGCCGGCCTGGTGGCCGAGTGGTTAAGTTGGCGTGCTCCACTTTGGCAGCCCAGGGTTTCGCCAGTTCGGATCCTGGGTGTGGACATGGCCCCGCTCATCAAGCCATGCTGAGGCAGCATCCCACATGCCACAACTAGAAGGACCCACAACTAAAATATACAACTATGTGCCGGGGGGCTTTGGGGAGAAAAAGGAAAAATAAAATCTTTAAAAATAATAATAATAATTCTCATGCCAATGAGACACACCTTGAGGTGGCGAAATCTACTCCCCTACAAACGGATCCTAAATAAACCTTTGTCTCTGAATAGTATCACTTCCTCGTTTATTGTTCTAGAGGCACAATTAGGGTAAATTTGAACCTGCTTTCCAAAGGATTATCAAATTGCATCTGTAGGAGCAATCCGCAGGACCGCTCACTTCGCTCTGGCCTGGCCGGCAACTTTGGTTTTTGTTTCTGCTATTTTGATAGTGGGATCTTGTGTTTGTTTGTTCCTAACGAGGTTGATAAACGTTCCAGATGTTTGCCATCCAGGTGCTGATGTTGTTTTGATACCGAACCTGAAGTGAGTTCGCTCACCCGTTGCACGGCAAGACAATCTCTGACACCGGTGTGGTGGAAGAAAGTAGGAATTTAATTTTTGCACAGCGCTGAGCAAGGAGAGAGGGCAGCTAATGCTGAAATCCCAAACTCCCCAAAAAGCTAAAAGGAAGGTTTTTTATTTGGGGTTTTAGGTAGGGGAGGGGGAGCATGTGGCTTTACTGGTCAGAGCTTTCCCACCAGCCTGTCTTTGGCCTTGAGACACTTGCAGAGAGGAGGGAGCCCGTGACCTTGCTGGTCAGCAGCTTCCCCACCAGCCTGTATCTCTTTGTGGGGAGGAGAGGATTCAGGTGCTTGTCCTTGACGGTGTCTGTCTCCATGGAGGATAGTGGATTCTGGAGCCAGGAAGCCAGAGAGCAAACAAGGAATGAGTTTTTTGGTTTTAACCCCATATATGCCGAGTTTAGTGTGGGGAAACTGATATCAGGGTCGATATCAGTTTTAGAGCAATTTTGATCAGGAGGGAGCTTAGGGAGGGCCAGGGCCAGATCAAGGAGCTGGGGCCCTGCAGGCAACTGGGGCGCTCACAGATTCACCACTTAGCTTTTTCTGGTTAGACTCCGATTGCGCATCTCCAGCAGCCACTTGAAGGCTGGACCTGGAGCTAAGTTGAGAGAACATTGTCATACAAACTTGAACCTAGCATGGGTTTAAAATAACACTGACACCTCACCTTCTCCTCAGCCAGGCTTGGTGATGGCCTTTCCTGGAATCTGGTGGCTCGGGGATTCACACCTGGCCCCGGAAGCTGCCGGGCAGACTCAGGTAAGGCTGCCGTAGAGGTCTTGGCGGGGCCCGCCGGCGTGGTGGCTGGCTTCTCTTCCCGGCGCTCCAGATGTCACTATGTGTCCCTCCTTACTAAGGAGGGCTGCCCAGGCATCTTCAGCTGCCACTCAAGGGCCCTGGGGGTTTCTCATGAACATGGTGAGGTCTGGGGTTGCCCCACGTCCTCTCATTACGGTGTTCTCATCCTGCTTTTCGCAGATCAGGGCTCAAATATCCGCCACCCACCGTTTGTGCGCCGTCCCTCCGTTCAGCTTACTGAGCGCTCACGTGCCAGGCTCTCTTCCCAGGTCTTGAGGAACCCAGGCCTCGATTTTTCTGGGATGTTCTGATTTCACGTGTGCGATCCCAACATAGTGCTTCCTTAAGCACCTTCGTGCAGAGAATGTTCCAGTCCTGTTGTCTGTTTCCCCAACCAATAGCCTTGCCTGTGGGGTACGAGCTGTGGGCGGACTCCAGGCTAGGCCGTTGACATGACCTCGTGTGGTCCTCATAGCAACCCCACAAGGAGGGGATTAGAACTTCGTTTTGTAGGCAAGGAAACCGAGGCTCAGAGAGGGTGACTGACCGGAACAAGATCTCACGACTGGTAGGAAAAGAAGTCAGGCCTTGAGCCCAGATCGAGCTGAGCGCAAAGCCTTAACCACAGGCTTTACTGGCCAGTTGGGGGGGAAAAAAAGGCCCAGACCTCCGCTCTTCTGATTCAGATTCATTCAACAGACATCAGCTGAGTGCCCTTCTGTGCCAGGCAATGTGCCAGGTATCGGGGGCTCAAAAGATGGAAGGGTCCCTGTCTTCAAGGAACATGAAACAAAAGTCAAAGAAACAGGAGCAATAGGATATGTATCTGTCTGTTGAGAGATTTTAAGGAAGTGGCTCATGTGACTGCAGAGGCTCATGGGTCCCTAATCTGCAGGGCAGGCAGGCTAGAGACCCGGGGAAGAGCCAATGTTGCAGCTCGAGCCTGAAGGCAGTCTGCTGGAGAACTCCCTCCTCCTTGGAGGAGGCCAGTCTTTTCTCTCTTAAGGCCTTCAACTGATTGAACGAGGCCCACCCACATTATGGAGGGTGATCTGCTTTACTCAGAGTCTACTGATTTAAACGTTAATCTCTCCCAAAAAATACCTTCACAGCAACATCCAGACTGGTGTTTGACCAAATATGTGGGCACCACGGCCTAGCCAAGCTGACACATAAAATTAACCATCACAGAACCCGCGGTTCAGAACGGGTGTTCTTAACTCCCGTCCGTTCCCAGGTGTTCAAACTCCCGTTTGAGCATTTAAAGGAAGCAATAGAGATGCCCTTAGCTTTCCTTTCCTTGCAGATGGGGAAACTGAGGCTCAGGGAGGCGCTGTAACTGGCCTAAGGTCATGGGCAAGTTGGTGCAGGACCAAGATGGGGGTCTCCTCTCCTGACTCCCTGTGAGTGTCCTTCATCTTTTGGGGGTTTCTCAGTTTGGGCTCCCCCAGAAGGAGACTCTGAGACAAGGATTTGAGTGCAGGCGGTTTATTTGGGGGGCGCGGGACACACTGGGAGGGAGGGGGAAAGCGAGCAGGGAAGAAGCCAGTGAAGGGTGTGTTCGCAAGCTGGTTACCACGGTTACCACTTGTGGGTGACTGGAGCTTAGCCCACTGGGGAGCGCTGAAAAGTGGTGTGGACCCTGCCCCAGCCAGCCCACCCCCGGAGCAGCGGGGCCAGGGCATCTACACTCCTGCTCCCATCAGTGGCTGGGTGAGGCTGCTCCTGGGGACGTTAGTAGCCGGGCCTCTGGTGCAGGTGCTGGCCCTCGGAGGCCGGATCTCTGTGAACTGAGGAGGGAGGGGATGGGGGGCACTGACAGCATCTGCTGCAGGAGGGGAGGGGTGTCTCCACCTCCTCAACAAGCAGAGGACAGCTGGGGACACATTCCCCGCCCAAAACGCACATGGAACATTTTGCCTACAGTTTGATGGGTCCGTGGACCCCCTGGAGCCCACGTTGGGACCCTGGTTTAAGACTTCTACCTCCAGTGACTCTTCCTTCCTCTTTCCCCCTCGCCCACCCGCCCGCCCCCAGCAGGAGACAGTCAAGACTTTATTCACACAGCTGCCCTCCACCCACAGGCGCTCAGGCGCTTTCCCGGAGAGACACGACTCGGTGATGGCATCATGGTCTGGTCGCCAGAGTGTGGGCGCCCTGCTCTTCCCTGAGCTTCGGGCCTCTGGAGAGACGGGCCCCCGGCAGCCCAGCCCCACGGCCCTCCCCGAGGGTTGGCAAATCCTCTCCTGTCCGTCCGCTTGAGGCGGGATCTCCTCTTGTTTGGGCCGGTGTGAGCTGTGCGGACGAGCTTGATCCTCTCACACACGCTTTCTGGGGCTGCCTTTCTATCTGTGTGTATTTCTTCAAATTGCAAAATATATCATGCACATGGAGTGTAAACTTGCGCTTGTTCTAAGGGATAATACCAACTAGGTTAAGAAATAGGAAGTCTGCAGCAACTTTGAAGCCGTCTGGGGACACCCCCCTCACTACCTCCTCCCCTCACCCCCCAAACTAACAATTATGCAAACTCTTACGACCATCATTCCCTTGCTTTTCTTTCTTTGTGGTTTTTACCTTATTGTTTAGTTTTGCCTGCTTTTGGACTTTATGTCAATGGAAGCACACTTTATCCCTTTGCGACTTTCTTCTTTCACTCGACATTGGGTTTATGAATTCATCCATGTTGTTGTGTGAACCGTAAATGGTTCATCTTCATCGCTCTCTAACATTCTGTCGTATGAATATGCAACAATTTAGTTATCTGACCTACTGCTGATAGGCGTTGTTTCCAGTTTTTGGATAATTTCACTAATGCTGCTATGAATATTCATGTCTCTTGGGGCACAAGGGCAAGAGTTTCTCTAGCACGTATCTAAGAGTCAAATTTCTGACGTTTTCAACTTATGGGGTAGTAACAAACTCTTTTTCAGACGGTTGTACCAACTTCATTCCCATCAGCAATTTATGAGGGTTCCTGTGGTTCCGTCTCCTTGTTGCCGGTAGCAACAGCTCTGCTTTATGTACATATTTATTTTTGCCTGTCTGGTGAGCACGCACCACTGTGGTTTGCGTTTAAATTTCCCTGATTACTCATGAGGTTGAATATCTTTTCATCTGTCTATGGGAAGTCTATTTATTTTGTGAAGGGTCAATGCATAGTTTTATCCTATTTTTCTATGAGATTGTTTTTCTTTTTCTTATTTTTATTGAATGGTAGGAGTTGTTTCTATTTCCTAGATACTGGTCCACAAAGACCAAAATGATAAAGGAAGGGAATGATAAATTTAATGTATTAAGATTAAGAACTTCTATTTATTAAAAGACAGATTAAGAAAGCAAAAAGATAAGCCACAAAAGGGGAGGCAATATGCTTGTAATACACGTAAATGAGGACAGACCAGCATCTATAACAAAATGTCAGGCCCTCTGTTCTGTGTACATGCGCTGATTAACGATGGGGAGACGTTCTGAGAAATGGGTCAGGCGATTTCATCATCATGCGAAGATCTTACATGTTAGGTGATGTTAGATGTTAGATCTTAGGTGTTTCTATACAACCCTAGATGGCACAGCCTACTACACGGCTCGGTTATACGGTACTAATCTTATGGACGGCCCTCGTATATGCGGTCCGTCATTGACCAAAACATCATTACGTGGCGCATGACTGGTCTATTTGTCTGTCTGCACAAATTCTACAGTGTCTTAATTACTATAGCTTTACGACGAGTCTTAATACCTGGTCGGGCAGGTTCTCTCACCTTTTCATCTTAAAGAGTGACTTAGCTATTCGCGGCTCTTAACACTTCCCTGTAAATTTCAGAATCAGCTTGTAAGTTCTATACGCACACACACACTCACACGCCTGTAGCGATTCTAACCGGGTTCGCATTAATTTCTAGATCTCGGGGAGAACTGACATCTTTCCAATGTTCAGTTTTCCAGCTCTGATGGTGGTCCTCTCTCCACCAATTCAGATCTTCTCTAACGTTTCCCAGCACACTTGTGTAGAATACTCTGCAAAGGTTGGCACATCTTTTGTTAGATTTGCTCACTGTTTTGTTTTCTTTTTACTTTTTTATTGCTACTGCAAGTGGTGTATTTAAGTTTTTCACTTTCTATTTGCTGTTGGTTTCTAGAAATACAATTGAGTTTTGTCTTTTGGTTTTAAGGGATAGCCTTGCTAAGCCCTCTTATTAATTCTCCTGGCTCGTAGACTCATTTAGATTTTCAACATAGACAATCCTTCCTTTTCCACCCTTGAAACTTCTTTTTCTTTCTCCTGCCTTACCGCACAGCACAGACTTTCCGTTTCATGCTGAACAAAAGGGATGAGAGTGGGAATTCTTGTCTTAGCTCATCCTAGAGGGATGGTTTCAACACTCCATCACTAGGTATCGTTTTTGTTGTGGGTTTCTTGCAGATCAATGATGGTAGAACAGCGCTGGAGTTACCTGGGGTCTTATTAAAACCCAGACTGCTGCCCCCACTCGAGTTTCTGATGCAATAAGTCTGGGTGAGGCCGGAGGGTTTCCATTTCGGATAAGTCCCCCGGCAACGCTGATACACTTTGAGAACCACCATTGTAGCGTTTCTCGATCAGGTTAAAGAAGTTCCTTTCTATTCTTAGCTTCAGTTTTATTTTAAAATCACAAATGGAAATTTTATCATTTTTTTTCCGATTTACTGAGATGATTGTGTAAAGTTTTCTTCCATCTATTAACCTATTGAACTGGTTTTCTAGGGTGAAACTTGCATCCCAGGGATCAACTTAATTTGAGCCCATCTTGTGTAACCTGATGCTGTCTGCCTTTTGAATGCCGCTTGCTAAGAGTTCTGTGTAGAATGTTGGTGTTGACGGATTCCTCGCTGGGTCTCTGGGCCCCTGGCTTTTGCTGTGCTTGTCGAGCACAGTTTCTGCTCAGACTGAGTGCTAAGCAATGGAAGCGACTGCACTGATTACTATGCCCTTTTAATTGTACTTCTCACGTCATATTCCATTGTCAGTTTGCCTTGCTTCCCTGCTATTCTGTGAGCTTCCTGAAGGCAGGATCCTCATCTGCTCACGTACGGCTGTGTCCCCAGAGTCCACCACTGAGCTGGACACATCATAGGATTACTGTGCTCATGTAAAATAGGGATGACAGGGGCCAGCCCCGTGGTGCAGAGGTTAAGTTCGCATGTTCCACTTCGGTGGCCCGGGGTTCACTCGTTCAGATCCCGGGTGCGGACATGGCACTGCTTGTCAAGTTATGCTGTGGTAGGCGTCCCACATATAAAGTAGAGGAAGATGGGCATGGATGTTAGCTCAGGGCCAGTCTTCCTCAGCAAAAAGAGGAGGATTGGCAGCAGATGTTAGCTCAGGGCTAATCTTCCTCAAAAAAAAAAAAAAAGGGATGAGGATTAAATAGCTGCCTTGGAGAAGATGACAATGCACTAATCCTGTGAGGGTAGGGGGGTATGGAAAGTAAAGAAATGAACATTTGTTGGGCTCTCACTGTCTGCGAGACACCCGTCTAGTTCTCAAACAATCGGTATCAGAAGGTAAACACCATTCACATTTTACATGTGAGCAAACAGAGTCACAGGAAACCTCAGTCCCAGGAAATCTCTCATTACATTTGCTACTGCAAGGTGGTTGCGGACAGAGACCATGTCCTTATAAAGGTCCATGTGTCATGGGAATCCTTTGGCGTGCTGCCTCCCTTCTGATAATGAGAATTAGCTGGCTTATTCTGGTTCCTTTCTTTGCATGAGCTGCTGGGAAGCTCAGATCCTAATTCCAAGCTTAACCACTCTGGCTGGTTTGGTCCTCGTGGTCATATAGATGTTTGTCCTTTCTCATGGCCTTTATTTCCTGGATTTTTCCTGCTTTGGTGTCTTTATTTATTCTTTTTTTTTTAAAGATTTTATTTTTTCCTTTTTCTCCCCAAAGCCCCCCAGTACATAGTTGTATATTCTTGGTTGTGGGTCCCTCTAGTTGTGGCATGTGGGACGCTGCCTCAGCATGGTTTGATGAGCAGTGCCATGTCCGTGCCCAGGATTCGAACCAACAAAACACTGGGCCGCCTGCAGTGGAGCTCGCGAACTTAACCACTCGGCCACGGGGCCAGCCCCCTTTTTTTTTTTCCCAAAGATTGGCACCTGGGCTAACAACTGTTGCCAATCTTTTTTTTTTTTTTCTGCTTTATCTCCCCAAACCGCCCCCTGTACACAGTTGTATATCTTAGTTGCACGTCCTTCTAGTTGTGGGACGTGGGACGCCACCTCAATGTGACCTTACGAGCGGTGCTATGTCTGTGCCCAGGATCTGAACCCTGGGCTGCCGCAGCGGAGCGCTCAAACTTAACCACTCAGCCACGGAGCCGGCCCCTTTACTTTCTAATCATCACTTTGATGAGTGTTTTCTTATTACAAGTGGCCCGAAATCCCTTGAGCAATGTGTCAAGAGAATAAAAAAATAAAAAAATAGAAAATAAGTAAGGGTAATGGCTGAGCCGTGCAGTGCCCTCTTGGGTAGTTACTCACACAAAACGCCTTTCTGAGTGATGCGCTGCCCAGCCCCGCTCAGGCCCCTGCTTGTAGGAGCCCTGAGAACCGCCCGGGGCGGCGATCATTTCCGTAATTGAGATGTTTCAGATGAAGATAATTAACACGGAGATGCGGTTTCTCAGGATGCTGAGACTCATTTAAAGACCCAAGGAGGGTTCAAAAAAGAAACTTCGGAACTAACTTTAACGTTGGCCTTCAACTCTTCAAAGCCAGATTGCTTCAGAGAGCGGGCCCACGCCGGGCTGCACTCACCCGCCGGCCCGCGACACACGCAGCTGCGGAGCGCTCCGGCGGACCACGCTCAGCCCAGGTTTTCGGGCGTCCGTTCCTTTCTAGGAACTCCAAGGGCGACTCCTGCCCCCCGACATCCCGTGAGGAACCATCTCAAATCCTCGCCACCAACATCATGAGAAAATGCCAGGAACCGGGCGACCCAGGTCTGCGGCCCACATGGGGCACCAGCCCCTCTCCCATCCCGGCCTCCTAAACACTTGCCCACTGTTTGTTTTGGCTTCAGGTGGTAGGGGAGTGGCTGCTGGCGCAGCCAGGTGGGCAAACGGGAGACGCCACAGCCACCTCCTGGCGGGCAGCAGGAACCGTGTCAACCGAGGCTCTGCTGTGGCTGGACTGCCACGTGTCCGTAAGAAGTCCCCAAGAAGCTTTAACTTAAAAATGTGTTTATCACCAGGAAAAAGTGAGTGCGAGACACCTTAGGTGGCAGCGCAGAAAAATCGAGGCTTCAGAGCCAAGCACCCTTGTCTTTGTAGCTTACTCGGGCAAGTCACTTCAGGTTCTGTCCTCCCTCGGAACTAGGCTGCAGTTCACCGAGTGCTGGGCACTATGCCGAGGCCCTATCCAACCTCTTACACTCTCCCAACATCACCCGAGATAGGTAGTACTACTATTCCCATTTTACCAGGGAGGAGTAAAGATCAGAGAGGTTAAGTAACCTCTCCAAGGTCACACAGCAAAGCCAGGAAGCACAGCCTGGCCGCCTGGCCCCAGAGCCCACGATCTGAACTATGCTACAGTCACGGCCGCTTCTTGCCTCGGTCCATAGTACATGCTCGACAAACATCTAGTGAATTAAATGAAAGTGGGTTTGAGAGTCGGTGCCGGGTTCCTCTCCCCACCTGCAGGGCTCTCACTTCTGAGCAACAGGCAGGTGCAGGTTGGCAGACAAACCTCCACCTGTTTCCATGTTGACATACCAGTTGCTTCATCCCCACAAGCAGGGAAGCAGGAAAGACAGAAGGACACACTGATCCACGCACAGCCGTCGTTACCAGGCCTTCGAGAGGCCCCTCCGTCTGCTCCGGCAGGAAGCCTTGACTCACTCGTCTCTCTCCAGGGAACTCCGCTCATGGTGGCTCTGGATCGGCAGGCGGGACCCAGAGCCGCTGCGTGGACGGGCCTGGCAGTGGGGTGAGGGGGCAGAGAGGACGCTGCCGGGGGCCTGGCACGCACGGCCACAGCCCTGAGAGGAAGGCCAGCTCCACATCCTAAGGCTGGACGACAGGCAGGGGACAGAGATGCAGCGTGGTGGGAACTCAGGGCTCGGCCTGGGCAGCTGGCTTGGTGGGTGGGAGGTTCTCTCCTGGCCACTCTTTCTCCTCCGGGTCTGAGGTGGCTCGTGGTCGGCAGGGAGCTCCTCCTCCCCCGTCTACAATGTGAGCTCGACTCCGGGAGGCAGCTGCCTGCCGGGATGCACAGTTCCCAGAATCCCTTGCATCCATGTGTGGCCGCCGAGTTCTCACCTGTGAGTGGATGTGATGTGTGTCCCTTCTGGCAGGTGTGCTCTCTCTGCCCTCTCTCTTCTCTTTTCTGCTGGCTCAAGGTCAATGCCCAGGGTGACCTTGGAAACCACACGTGGAAGACGGCGGAGCCTCCATCACCTGGACCCCTGAGTGACGGTGCAGCAGAGCTCGCCCACTTCACCAACACACGCACCCACTTACCATTCACTTGACCCGCCTCAGACTGTCGGCACGAGCAAGAATGCACGCGTATTGTCTGAGCCGAGGGCCTGCCTGACTGAGGGCTTCCTCTCCAGCTGGTCCTCCCATTTTTCCTCCACAGCGCCAGGATTTTCCTGGTTCTAAAGCCAGACACCTTCTCGCTAAGTATTCTAAGGAGACTCATGACTGTGTACACCAGGAAACGTCTCCAGGAATGGTGATAGCAGCCTTGTTTGTTACAGCAAAAAATAGAAACAGCTCAAGACCCACTGACAGAAAAATCTATAAGCATAGAATGTCTAATAAATTCCACTTACAAAATGGAATACTACGCGGAAATGAAAAGGAATGAATCCTGGCCACATGCACCGTGAGTGAATGTCACCAACACAGTGTTAAATGTAAAAAGCGAGTCACAGAATAACACAATGACCACGGTTCTATGTATATAAATTCTAAGAAC
This sequence comes from Equus quagga, assembly GCF_021613505.1. NCBI lineage: Eukaryota > Metazoa > Chordata > Mammalia > Perissodactyla > Equidae > Equus > Equus quagga. Next base: position 36,366,451 of record NC_060271.1, read on the forward strand.
AAGGGGAAATAACATCAAGTACTTCAGAGATACTGACATGCGGTAAAATTATAAAGAGGAGCGAATAAGCAAACATAATTCACATTTGTGAAACCCCGGGTGTGAGCAAGGAGTGGGGGCGCACCACAGGACTGCACAGGGGTTTGAACTGTTCTTTCTAAAGAAAGTTGTGCTCAGTACACACAGGTTTTCATTTCCTAATTATCCCTTAAATCATTCAGAAACATTACAAAGACGTTTTTGTGCCTGCGATCTACTTCATAATAAATCAGTCAGTAAATACATCTGGAAACCTCGCAGTCACCCTTGACCCCGCCTCTCCTCACTCCCACATCCCGGCCGTCAGCAAGCTGGTCGCTTCTGGTCTCCACGCCAATGATGAATTGAATGCACTCGCTTCTCTCCGCGGAACTAGGTGCAGCCTTCTGACTTGTGTCTTTGCTCCCATCCCATTCCTCACCCCAAAACCTGAGCTGTTCCCCACCTAGAGCATTCTTTAAAAGGAAGTAGACCATGGGGCCGGCCCCGTGGCCGAGAGGTTAAGTTGGCACACTCCGCTTCGGCAGCCCAGGGTTTCACCGGTTCGGATCCTGGGCGTGGACCTAGCACCGCTCTCAGGCCATGTTGAGGCGGTGGCCCCCATAGCAGAGCCAGAAGGACCCACAACTAGAATATACAACCATGTACTGGGGGGCTTTGGGGAGAAAGGAAAAAAAAAACATAGACCAGTCACGTCACACCCTGCTTGGAGGACTTCCCAGGGCACCAGAGGGACAGCCAAGCTCAGTGATGGGGCCCAGCCTTCTCTCTCACCGTCATGCCGCATCACTGCGCTCGCTCCCTACGTTCCTGCCCAGAGGCCAGTTCTGCAACATGCTGTGCTGTCCCCACTCCGGGCCTTACATAGCTGCTCTCCCACCCTGACTCCTTCCCGTCCTTCCGCCCCGCTCTGAGCCGTCACCCCGCAGAGGGCCTGCCCAACCCCCTGTCCACGACAGGCCCCGAAGGCCCTGTTTGTTTCCTCCACGATCCGAGGGCCTCCGTCGCTGTCTCCATTGCGAGAAGGGCTATGTTCCCCAAACACTCTCTCCAAACCTCAACTTGTACCTGTTCTTTGATTTGCAAGCGTGGCCAGTCTTTGCTCCAAAGCACAGCTCATTTTTATTTTTTTTTAAAAAAGCGCTTTTATACATATACACGCCATATGTAATTATAATAAATAAATCACACACATGTCCGCCTTTTTGGGGTTTTTAATCCATTATTTGTCTGCTTGGCTCCTGGCTCCTCCGTGCCATACCCACATTAACAATCTACTGTGTATCTGTCTATATTTTCCTCCACGGTCGAATAATCATAAATACACACACACACACACACACACACACAGGTGGAAGGGGGCTTTGAGGTCGCGGTGACCACCATGACATCCTTTTACACGCACTATTTTGTCTTGTCTTTATCACTCAACACCACCTGTGGAAATCCCTCCAGGTCGGTTGGGAGATTTCCTGTTGATCCTTATTCAATGACGACATAATAGTCCAAGGTGTGGAATATACTAGAATGTGTTCCAAGGCCCCCTCTTGATAAGTCTTCCCTTTGCATCAGATGTTTTGCCGCGAGGAAGAGCAGGTAGTTGGAACTGTAACCCAGGTGTGCACGAGACCCGCCTGGGAAAGTTCACAACATCCGGATGCCCGGGCCGATGAGGGAATCTGAAAGCAGCAGGCAGATTCTGCACAAACGGGAGCCCAGAGCCCCATGGAATTGCTGATTCTGGGGAGGGAGGGAGTGAGGGGGCAGAGAGGCTCCACCCTGGCTGCATGTCAGAACCCCCCGGCAGCTTTGTGCAATAGCCCAATGTCCAGACAGGACTTCCGAGGGTGGAGACCCCGCCGCTGGTTTTTAACAGCCTTCCAGGCATTTCTATTGTGCAGACGGGCTGAAAACCGCAGGCCTGGCTGGTTAGGAACCCAGGCTATAAAGGTCACTTGTCTAGGCTCAAAGCTGCTTCCCCCATGTAAGAGCTCTGTGACCCAGGCACGTTCCTTCATTTCTCTGTGCCTCAGTTCCCTTGTCCATAAAACAAGGGTCATAGTCGTAAATACCAGTTAGCCTGCCGCAAAGGGCAGGTGAGACGTCGCGTGTAAAACGTCTGGCACGAGCCCAGCACACTGCTCGTGCTCACCATCATCACGCTGTGGATGACGTGGGACGACATGGGCTTTGTAGGAAATGACAGTTCCCACTGGCTCTGTCTGGTCATCCAGAATGCCTTTCCGGCCATCCTCCCCTGGAGCCCCAGCTGTCCCAGGCTGACACTCCGCCCGCCAGGGCTGCCGGCTAAGGGGCAGGAGGCCACAGAGTTGGGTAACCTCCTGCAAGGCCCCGCAGCGACTTATTCCTGATTCTGAATACGGGGTGAGTCAGGTGGCCCAGTGCCACCCAGAGCTGTAAATCCCCACAAGAAAGACGGGCCCTCGATTCCTGCCTGGGCCGGAGCCTCCTCCTGGCTCGGCCCCAGGCAACTGAGCCCAGCAGGATGTGATCTGAGAGCTGCCGGGAGGGCCCTCCCTTCCCTTCGTCCCACCTCTGACCTCTGGGTCTCCAAGGGTCTTGTCCCCTGTTTTATGCAAGAATTAGGAGTATGGATGCACAGCAGTCACTTGAGGAAGGTCTGGGGGGCGCTACACAACAAAGTTATCGTTTATTGAGCGCTTCCTGTGTGCCAGGCACGGTGCTGCTCAGACCTCACTGAACCCTGTGCAGCCTCTGCGGGGCAGGCACAATTATCATGCCCATTTTACAGAGGGATAAACTGAGACTCAGTGAGGTTAAGTGCACGGCTAGGGAGCACCAGTGCAGCACTGGATCATCCGACGCTGAGGCGCATGGCCCTTCCGTTGTGCCACTGCCCAGGGGCTGCATGTGGGCAGCCTGTCGGGGCGTGCTCCATGCGATCAGCGCAGACCCCACGGAGGGGCAGAGGCGAGGGTGGCGTGCTCCGAGGTGGGCATGGTAGGGCTGTGGGACAACAGGCCTCCTCTTGCTTCAATCCACCCCACCAGACAGCCCCCAGTCTGGTCTTTTCGTCCTGTCTCCCACCTCTGGGCCTTTGCACAGCGGTTCCCAATGCTTGGAAGCTTGTTCCCCTGCTGGCCTACAGCTCCGGGTCATCCTTTGGTCTCAGCCCAAACAGCACCTCCTCTGGGCGGTGAAGGTTATCCTGTGAAGCGTGTCCCCACCCCCTTTATTCTCTGGACCTCACTTTCTCCACTTCACGGCGCTCACCATAATTTTTGGTTATTTGTGTTTCTTTACTTGCTACCTCCCTAGATATAAACTCCTGAGGTTGGAGATTTTGCCCGGCAAACAGAAGATACTCATTGAAGATTTTGTGAGTGAACGAATGAGGAATAAACAGAGGGTGCTGAAGGAGCTTTTGCTGGAGTACAGACAACTCGCCCAGCCTGGCAGCCTCAGGCTCCTTTGGGCCTCCATTCTGACCTTCCCAGGGTCAAGGCTGATCTCTGTGTTGGAGGAACTATAACATGGGTTGGGTGGAGAGGGAGTCTCCCCAGAAGAACCCAGGTGTCATCCTGGTCTCCCCAGGGGCTTTCAGGCCGGAGAACCAGGCCCTGGGAGGGACCAGGCAGGGTAACCCCGGCAGCCATCTGGGAAGGCAGGGGCCAGTGGAGGGGACCCTCACCCTCAGGCTTGATGAGGTGGCCCCCACTGCTATTAGGAGCCACCCAGCCTGCACTCACAGGATCCCAGGTCTCAGCCCAGTGTCATCAAGGGTCCAAAACTGAGTGACGACCCTGGAGGGAAGGCCCAGTGATGGCATCTTTCTCCTGCTGACTCCGTGACACGTGTCAAGAGGCCTGAGCTGGATTTCAGAGGGGACAGGTGTGGTCCAGCTCACAGAGGCCAGAAAACCCAGCGGGGGCCTAACTGGCTGTGGAAGGCAGAATAGGGAGCCCTCAAAGATGTCCACGTCCTAATGCCCAGGACCTGTGACTACGTTGCCTTACACAGCCCTGGGGAAACAAGGTTACGGAAGGAAGAACGTTGCAAATCAGCTGGCCCTGAGACGGCGAGTCTCCTGGCTTATCTGGGTGGGCCCAGAGCAATCACAAGGGTCCTTCTAAGTGAAAGAGGGAGGCGGAAGAGTCCGAGAACTATCTGAAGATACTAAGCTGCTGGCTCTGAAGATGGAGGAAGGGGCCACAAGCCAGGGGACGCAGGAGGCCTCTAGAAGCTGGAAAGGGCAAGAGAAGAGATCCTCCCCTGGAGCCGCCAGGAGGAACACAGCTCTTCTGACACCGCGACTGTCGCCCAGTGGGCCCCATTTCAGACTTCTGGCCTCCAGAACGGTGAGATGACAAACGTCAGTTATTTTAAGCCACTAAGTTTGTGCCAACTTGTCAGGGCAGCAGCTGGAGATGAATACACTGGCTGCAGCCTTTGCGGTGTGGACAAGTGAACATCATTTTCAGTGGCCCAAATGAGGATTTATTTTGCTTCCTCTGTCGCAGTGTTAGGTTCCTGGGGCTGCCCAGCTGTCCCACCCACACCCAACCTGGAGCACAGGAGGCAAACTCAAGATGCAAGAAGTTTCCAGGGCTTTCTGCTGGGTTCTCCCAGAGCTTGCGGCCGATCGGAGAGCATCCCAATTTTAGGCACTTGCCTTCTGGAAAGTCACCTTCCCAACCCAAACCCTTGCAAAAAAATATGATTTTCGCAGCATCCTCATTTGTCTCAGCCTCCAATGGAGGTGGGCTTATTCTGGGAAACTCCGGTCATGGGAGGGGCACTGGGAGTCTGTTCCAGGGAATCTAAGTAAACCGTGGAGAGGACGGGGCATGGGCGGAAGGCTGGAGCACCCTCCCTAACCACCTGGAAGCCGCCCGGCCCTGGGCCAGCTTGAGTTGCTTCTGTGGTTTGCAGCCCTAGAGAGGACAGGGGTTGGGAGGGACGAGCTGTGGCAGTGATTTCCCGGGGCTCCGTAGCAAGCCCACCCAGCCTTTCACGGGGCACCATTTCCTCCGCCTGGCAGGAAGTGGGATGCCACCAAGGGCACCCGGCGGGCCTCCCCACCCACACTGGCTTCCCCCATTGCAACACTCACAATGCAACCTTCCGGCCACAGCCCAGACCCTTACCCCGCCGTGCTCCCTCGGTCATAGCAGCCTGACATTCGACCCCCAGGCTTGCATTTATGCGTCCATATCATCACAACTGTCCAGGGCAGCCGTAACTTGTCCTGTGGCCTCTTGCAGGTACAACCTCACAGTCTTACCAGAATTCGGGCTCGTCAGTCCCAAACTCTTGGCAGGCCAGACAAGCAAATGCCTCAGCTGCAAGAAATTCCTCTGTCCTTGCTGTCATGTTCTAAGCCCAAAGAAGGGCCAGGATGAGGCTCAAACCATTTACGTTTCTGCAGATTTATTAGCCAGTGATGGAAACACAGCTGGACCCATAGGGAACACACATGTAACTGACACACATCTGGGGAACCCCCTGCCCCCTACCCCCTGCCCTCGGACAGCATTCACTGCCCGAGCTGTCTCCTTGTGCCCCGGCTTCTGAGGCACAGCAGGACATGGAAACAGCCACCAGAGGTCAACAGAAAGCCTAGGCCTGATTTTCCAGGAGTCTCCCCTCCTGCAGAGGGAGGGCCAGGGCCAGTGAAGCACCCACGCAGCATGAAGGACATTTCTCAACCGTGCACCCACAGTCCTTCCCATCTCCAGGAATTCCCCAGATATTTTCATCTCCAAGAGATTCCAGGAGGTTTGGGGACAAAGCCGGGTTTCTGAAAGTCAGATGATGGGGTGTTTAGAAGGCTAAGAGATAGTTATCCTTCCTTCAACACGCATCTCGGAGCAGCGACTATTGAGAGGCTCATGCTGGGCGCTGCGCAGGTCCAGAGTTCAGCATCTGGGCAGGACCTTGGCAGGCGGGATGCTGGTCCCACCCTGATCTCCATGGGCCCCTGCTGGGATCTCCCTGTGGGGAGGCTATGGGCAGAACCTCTCCTGTCCTGTGTGGACGCATCTGACTTTAGGGCTGTTCCCCTGCAGAGCGAGAGGCAATCAGACCAAAGCAGAATTGTGGGTCCTTCCTCCATCAGGACACACAGGCCAACACGGCAGATGACACGCACGGATGTTTCTAGACCCCAAACTGAACTAGGCCCCAAGTGGAGGCTTTGGGGATGGGAGGGGGATGTTTGGAGGAGTCCCCATGGGTCATGCTGATGCGCCTGAGAGGCCACAAGAAATGAGGTCCTTCTTCTTGGGGGGCCAAGAGGAATCAAGCGGGTTGCAGATGAGGCGTGAACACTTCTAGAAAAAGAGCTTCTGTTCAGGGGCCTGTCTCAGTCTCCATCACCCAGGCCCACGTCCCACCCCAGGGGGAGAGGTGGGGGGATGGGACGGGCTCAGGGCACCATGTTCCACCACTTGAAGGCAAAGGGCTGCCGGCGCACGTTGGTGCCGCAGTGGACCTCGCCATGCAGCATGTGGTAGGAGGAGAAGTCGTCGATGAAGGTGCAGTGGAGGCCCAGCGGCTCCAGCAGGGACCGCACCTTCTCCTCCAGGCAGCAGCGGCCATTGATGACGGGCCCGAAGGGCTTGGGGATGCCCAAGTGCTGGCCCAGCACAAGCATGTTCACCTGCAGAGAAGCGAGCGCCCGGTCAGGGGTAGCGCTTCAGCACCGGCTCCCACCCTAACACCTCCCCCATACCTGCCAGGACCCGGGGTGGTCTTTTAGGCAGCCTTGAAAATAGCTACTCGCGCTTTCACGCAGTGGGAGAGGAACCTGGTCTGGGAAGAACTCTAACCAGCTGTGCCTTCCCATGGGAGCATCTGCAGAGCTCACAGCGACATCTCATTTCTCTGGTGACGGCCCTCCTTATTGATGCATTGTGGTGGCTGCCATGTGTGTGCAGCAGAATCTCAACCTCCCAGGCTGTGGCTGATCAGACCAGGGTAGACGTCCGAGCCAAACTGGGCCAGTCAGATTCTCTCTCTGGGGTATTTGAAGTCGACATGGTGGGAGAGTTGAGTCAGTCTCTGCCTATGCCTGTGTTTATGTGTGGCCGTGTTCATATGCGTCCCCAGAGACACAGAAGCAAAGGAAGCCAAGTGAGGGGAAGGGAGGAGGGGGAGAATGATGTAGATACAGAGACAAGAGGCGTTCCAGGCCCTCCTGATGCCGCCCCCACAGCAGCTGCCCCTGCCCTCGGCTTTCATGATGTCCTTGTATTAAATCTTCCGCTTTGGCTGAAGCCGGCTTGGGTGGCCTTCTGTTTCCTGCAAACATACGAACCTGGACCAAGGCACAAGATTTCGGGGGCACATACATCTTCCTCCTTAAAGATGCAGGAAGGAAAGGGAGGGACGAGAGGCTCTGCGAGTGGGGAAATCGAGCAGGGGGAAAAGCTAGCCCGAAAGGGGAAGGAAAAAAGGGGATGAAGCAATGGTGGTGTGGACAGGCTCCCTGCGAGGCTCTGATGATGGGGAGCTGAGTTCCTCTGGGGGATGGAGGGGGAGGAGAGAGAAGGAAGGGATGGAGGTGAGGAGGGGACGGAGGTGGGGAAGGGATGGAGGAGCAGTGCTACTCAAAGTGTGGTCCTCAGACAGCAGCAGCCGCGGCACCTGGGCGGCTGCTTGTTAGAAAGGCCGTACCTCAGACCTGCTGAATCAGAACCCGTGGGGCGGGGCCCCAGCGGTCCACCAAAGCTCAAGTTTTAGAAGCACCAGATGCAAAGCCCTCAGGGCTTAATCAAAAGCCACTTCTTCCAGGAAGCCTTCTTGGATCTCCAGTCCTACCTCTAAGGCCAGAAGCGCTTTGTCCCACCTCTGAATCCCCACATCACTTTATTATCAATAGACTGTTGGGACAGACCCTTGGAGAGGTGCAGAGGGTCTCCCTCAGCAGATTTGATCGGAAGCTCCTTGAGGGCAAGGAGCAGCCTTAATCATCTCTGTCCCTCATGCAGGGTACCCTAAATATAGGAGGATGGGGGAACAGCTGTGGGCTGGGATGAAGGGAGCAGAAAGGGCACCCGAGCTCCCAGCTGATGCTCTGCACTTTACACACACACCCGCATGCTGTCCTTAGTCCCCTGCCAGGTATCAAGCGGGCCCCTGGGAGGAGCCGTGGACCTCCCCGATGGCCCCTGAGCGTGAGCTTGGCCAGTGAGCATCATGCAGCGGCCATCAGTCAGCCCTTCTGCTGGACACAGGGTCTCTGATTCTCCATGCCACCCCCACCAGCCACCACAATCCCAAATATGGCGGTAACCAAACGTCTTGCCCCTCTGGGGAACGGAGGCTTGGGGTCTAATTTCCGGAAACCTTAAGTCAGGGGTGGTGGCCTCACCAGGTCAGGGAAGAAGGCCACTGCCTTTCTCCTCTCGGTCTTGAAGAGCTGGGGGATGTCGATGATGTCCTGCTCCGTCAGGCCCAGCTCCCGCTTCAGCACCTCCCGGTTCCAGTCGATGCAGCTCTGGGGAAGTGGGAAGGCAGAGCTGGGGAGACCTCGCCAGTGTGGGGGCGACCCAAGGGGTCACGTCTGATTAAGGAGAGGCAGGATGCCCAAGTGCCCACGGATCAACTTTCCACACAAACCTTCTCTTTGTGCCCTGGGTCCACCCCTCACAGTCCTATCCTACTAGCTGGGCTCAAATGAGAGCATTCCAGAATGTTCCACCCTTGACCTTCTTCCCTTCTCTGGATCCTTCACTCCTTAGGGGATCTCCTTCAGTCTCGTGGTTTAAAGCAGCATCTAGACACTGAAAAGTCTGAAATTTCTATCTCCCAACTTCTTCGTAGAGCCCAACCTCTTTCCTCAGCTCAGACTTGTAAGTACAACCACTTTGCATTTCCACGTGCCCGTGTAACTGGCACATCGGATGTGACGTCCAAAGACACACCCTTCACTTCTACCCCTCCCGCCACCCGCGCCTCCCAACGTCCTCCAGTTCTGTAAACGTAACCGCTGTTTGGACCAAGCCTTGCTGTCATTCTCGATGCCTCCTCTCCTCTCCACATCCATCAGCAACAAGGCCCGCGGTCTCTACCTCTAAAATACAGCCCGGATCCGAGCCACTGCTCCCACCTGCTGGAGCGCCAGCCCCTCCCCCCGGTTGACGCAGAGGCTTCCTAACTGGTCTCTTTGTTTCGTGCTCTTGCTCCACGTGGTGGCCATGAAGATGCTCCTCGCAGACCTCCCTCTGGGGGCTGGAATGGACCGAGGGCCCCTGCTGCGGGCTGCAGCTTTGAAGTCTTTCCTGTGTTGGTACCCCAGGCCGCACCTCCCCCCAGCTGCTAACAGCCAATGGCTGGGTGTGACAGGACACTAAGGCAGACCCGTTTCCGACAGACAGGGGACCCCTCTGATGGCTTGCCGCATCCCCCGCAGCTTTGCCGACTGCCTTAGACCACACGGCCCTGTGGGATGCGGTCCCCCCCAAGCTTCCGTCGCTCTCCTACACCCAGGGCCAGCCTTCCCGCCTCCTCCGGCTCCCTTCCGTTTTCCCTCGCACAGACACTGTCCCTAACAGAATCCTCAGGTGTTGAACCCCATCTTGGCATTTGCTTCTTGTAGGACCCTGTGCTGCTTCTTCTGGTTGCCCTTCCAGACGCCACCCTACACCTTTCTCTGCTCTGCGCCCTGGGAAGCTGGTCCTTGGGAATCAGGGCCTCCCCCCGCCCTCTGGCTTCTGGTTGGGTTCAGCCAATGGCGGCTCTGGCAGGAGATGGGGGGCTGCCAGCAGAGTGCAGTTGGGGTATTTGTTCCGCCGGCTCCCTCCTTGCTGGGTCACTGTGCGCCGGCTGTGAAGGTCACAGCTCCTGTCTGGCGGCCATCTCTTCCGAGTGACCTCTCGAGGTTCCTGGAACAGCTCCCTCGCCTAATTCCTTCAGGACCAGGGCTGGGACGGCTGCCCTCTTCCAGGCCTGGGGATGGTCCCTTGCCGATTTCCTCAGATCCTTCCCGCGTCTTTGTAAAGATTCTCCTTACTAAACTTTTCCAGTTATCCAGCTTGAGGTGCCAGGTGTTTCCTGCTGGGACCTACTGTCACCACCCCCCACCCCGCCATGACATATGGATACATTCTTAACATAGCCGCAGAGAGCTCGTTTCAAAGCATAAGTCCAATAGGTCCCTCGTCTGCTCAAATCCCCCGAGGGCCTCAAATCCCACTCAGAGCCACAGCCACAGTCCCAGCTATGCCTTTCAAAGCCTGTGTGACCCGGCCTCCCCTCTCTCCACCTTGGCCTCCTGGCTTGTCCTCATACACTCCAGGCCCCTTCCTTCCACCTCAGGGCCACCGTCTGTGCTGTTCCTCTGCCTGGAATGCTTGTCCTTCTCAAATGCATGGCTTACCCCTCATTTTTCTTGGGTCAAAGGAGAGGGTTTGAGCCCCTCTGTCTGGGCCTGTTCCAGCCCGAGCTTTCACGAACCGTGAGGCCCGGACTTCGGCTCCCATCCCTTTCCCAGCAGGCGCCCCCACCCTCCACTCCCAGCCTGTGGCCCTCATACCTGCACAAACTTATTGTAGCCGATGAGGCTTTCATTGGAGAGCACCTGGTTGATGGAGATGGTGTTGACCGGCTGAGCACCTGTGAGGGAGAGAGATGTGAAGGCAAGGGCAGGAGCAGCGCCACCCACTCTGGGAAGCAGCCAGGTGGGGCCAGGTTCACAGTGGCCGGTCTCGCTAAGTCAGCAGCCTGCGGGCCTTTCTGGTTTGCGCAGCACCGGCTGCAGGGCTCCGCTTGGCCGCTGCCAGGTCTGGGCTGAGAGGAGCGGCAGGGGCAGGTCGCCGCCCACTGTGAACTTCAGACCTTTCTTTGAGGGCCCTGGAAGGGGTGACACCTTTGACTGGAAATTTATAACCCCCCCAGGGTATTGGGTGATGACTGCTCTTCTTTGGGCCAATGGTGGGGCCTGGGGACTGGGTCACCCACCTACCCACCAGCACCAGCTCTTATGGACCCCATTGGACACTGTCCCTCCAACAGGTGACTACGTGGCAAAGGGGCTCCCCCGAGGCCCAGCTTTCCCACCCGCCTGATGGGGTGCTCGGGGAGCCGGGGCGGGACAGGGGAGGGGAGGTTGGAGCCAACATTCACAGCCACCATTTATTAAGCTCTTCCCACGTGCAGGCCCTGAATTCAGGCCTCTGCACTCAGCGCCTCACTGGGCCCTCACTGCAACCCCACAGGGTATGCGTTATCATCCCCACTTTACAGATGGGGACACTGAGGCTAGGGAGGTAAAGAGACTTGCCCAAAGTCCTCCAGCTAGGAAGTGGGGGCTTGTGATTCAAACCCAAGCCCAGTGCTCACAAAGGGCCTGAAGCCTTGACCCGCATGTGTGCAGACTCAGCATCCTTTCCACCCCGGCTGGAGTCAGACAGCTGGGGTCCTCCCGCAGCTCTACCGCATTCTCGCTGAGGCCTCTGGGCCAGAGACTGCCCCTCTCTGAGCCTCACATTCTTGGGTATGAAGCCGAGTGACAGTCACCCTCACAGGCTCTCCTGAGGTCAAATGGGATGACAGCACGGAGCACACAGCCTGGGGCCTGGCACGAAGTAGGTGACCGCTGAGCTGCGCCGGGCCTCCCTGGTCACTGCCCTGGGCGTCAGCCCTGCAGGGCAGCATGGTGGCTACGGGTGGCCTGACAGCTGTGAAGTCCCTCGCTGTCCCTCTCAGCTGGAAAAACTGCTCAGCCTATTCCTGAGCCCTGCTCACTGCAAACCCGATACTCTGGGAAGATGGAGACGGCTTTCCACCTGCCTGGGACATAAAATCGGACCTGAGGATTCTTCAGGCGTGGTCTGGGAAACGGGCCTGGGAAACGGTGCTTTATTTCCCTTTACAGCTGGGGCCCCAGGACTGCGTGGGGAAGGGGGAACGGGGGTGAATGGAGATTGCGGGGAACGTGGGGAGTCTGGGAGCTGTAAGTTCCGCAGAAGCTTCTCTCTCGGAGGTAGGTTTGGTCCGGGGCATTATCTAACTCCCAAGAGGCCACGGGGCCAAGAAAATCTACGATCCCGCCAGACACTGGGGTCTGTGCCCTGAGACCCCGGGGTCCCAGTCAGAGAGAGGAGGGATCCCGTGGGAGTCAAGGTCTTGGTGGAGATGAGAAAGGGAGTGGATCTGAGAGCCGTTCCAGCAGGCGCCCCCGCCCACGCCAGCCCCAGCCAGGTCCCTCTGTAAATTCCCCCCCGCGCAGAATGAAAAAGTGGGGCCCCTTGTTCAAAGCGCAGGAAAAATCCACCTTTAAAGGTACTAAAATATAAAGCTTTTTTTTCTTTACGGTCTCTCTTGCCCTGTCATGTTGTTTTCACCTGCTATTGATGTCACGCTCTCACCGGCACGGGGACACCCACGATGCGAGTGTAGACCCCTCCGCAGGCTGCCGGAACCACGCTGGGACTTGGCGCATGCGCACTGCCCGCTGGCTGCCACGAATCTCAGCGCTGGAGCGGTGGGACCCTCATGCTGCGCCAGGTGTGGCGCGAAGGGGAGGTGGACGCCTCTTCCCACAGGCCCGCCACCCCAAACCTTGGCGAATGGGCGATCTCCAGGGACACTGAAGCCTCTGCACGGGGATGTGCTAGGTACCTGCATCAGGGGTGGACGAGAGGCTCACCCCCACCAAATTGCGCAGCACGGGCCCTGTGGCGCGGTCAGTCCAGGACAGGGACGACTGAGGCCAGGCCCTGACTGAGCTGCTGGGAGCACGTGCACCCGACCTCCCCAGGCCCAGGCTCCCGCTGGGGGTGGAGGGCTGCAGGGAGCTGCGGCCTGGTCGGCTGGGGCTCTAAGGGGCGAGGGAGCAGGGAGAGGCCTCACCCCAGGGAGGCGGAGGCGGCAGGAGGCGGGACTGCTCATGAACCCAGCCTCCCAGCCCCCGTAGATGCTCCATGGATCAACCAGATTCCACTCACAAAACACACATTATTAAGATTTTCAAAACAGTGCTGCCAGAGCATTAAACCCCAACACAGGGCCGTTCTGAGCAGCGGGCCATGTGCCACTGCATGGATCACGTGGCCACAAACTGCACAGTGGTGGCTGGTGGAGCAAGGGATCCTAAAGTTGGGGGGGAGCCTTGCTTTAACATTTGCCATCCCTGTCTCAAGCCCCGTGAGGTGCGGGGGGAGGGAAGCTGTGGGGAGGGACACAGCACTGATACCCACCACAAACCCCTTGGAACAGGAGGGCCCTGCCATGGCCCCACTTCCTCTTCTCCTGAAAGAGCCTGAGGCAGGTGCTGGGGCTGGCCAGGAGCATCCGGAAGCCCTGTGTGGACAGAGCAGATGGGGTTGAGCTCCCCGGCCTCAGCAGGGCCCCCCGGAGCTCGTCCCCTGACCCAGACGCCCGGGACAGGCTGTTGCCAGTCCTTACCTTCCCATCGGGGGCAGGGACAAAGCTCAGAAACTCATCCACGTGGCCCACGGCCAGCCAGTCCACAAAGAGCTCCACGGGCGGCTGCACCTTCTGCGCGTTCAGGAAGTCCCGCACCACCCGGGTGACCCTGCGGCCGCTCGACCTGGGGCCAAGGGGTCAAAGAAAGTTGCTGAACTAAAAAAAAAAATCTATGCAGAAATGGAAAGACAAGCGTTCAAGATTGCCACAATATCTGCAAAAAAACACGCATTGCTTTTGTAAGCAGGAAAAACAATACATATATATTTTTTAAAATTCCACTCAAGGTGAGTTCCCGATGAGGCAGACGCAGGGCAGGTCAGTGTCACCAGGTCAGCGACCCACCCGGGTCTCGCCATCCAGCAGATCCGCAGAAGCACCCTCAGGGCCCATCCTGAGACCGATTTCACCCCCATCCTCACTACCCCACGGCCGGGCGGTTCTTCTTTGAGTTTAACTTGCATCTCTCATGCTGCAGCCTCACCTTCCTGCACAGCAGTGCAGAGAGAGGTGGACGAGATCACCCCTGGGGGGGTCTCACAGCCCCAGCATTTTATGTTCATGAATTTAAGCTTCATTCCTCTTTTGCCTTCTGAAAAAGTCCCTAATGGCGTGGCCCAAACTCCCTCCCTCTGTGGGATCTTGTGTTTGAGGGCAGAGAGCCCCCTCCAAAGCTTCTTGATTCACCTGTTATTTGATAGCAAGTCTGTTCTAAGTGCTTTGCTGAATTTAGTTGGCTCTGTGTCTTGGTCTATTTCACAGCAAATAACCATGACCCTATAATTCCTTTTCTTTTCCACCAGTCCCCCTGTGTCACATGTTGAATAAGACATAATCTGTTTCTCTCTCCCTCTCTGTTACTGCCATTTCATTTTTCATGTCCTATTCAGGAAAAGATCTGATATTAGTCATTTACACTATAGTATGAACAAGCTTTGACTTAAATGCAATTTCTCCCAGGACTGCTGAGACTTAAAGCTCCTTCCTCTATAACTATTAATGGACAGAAACATCTATTTACTTTCTGAATGGAAAGACCTGAGTCTAGTCAGAACTTTGCATTCTGTGTGACCTTTACCTGGTCACGCACCTTCTCTGGGCCCACTTGTAAAATGAAAGGGTTGGACTGCATGATGGCTTAGGTCCCTGCTCACTCTGGCCTTCTCAAACCCCCTGAGATAAGTGACAGTTTCGACAGCTCCCGCCACCACCACTGCCACGACCACAATGTCATCACTGCTTCTTTCTGATTCTCTTCAAGGAGTGGAGGGGCCCCTCATCCCCCAGCCCCGAAGCCACCGTCACCACCCCCACCGTCAGCCTCTGCCCCAGGAACACCTCTCCCTGCTCCCCTCTTACCCAGGCAGGTTGCCCCCGATGAGGATCCTGCCCAGGGGGTACTCCTTCCCGTTGGCCACCACGGGGGGGCTGACCTCCAGGTTTCCAAAGGAGTCCAGGCCACTCACAGAGCTGTCTCGTGGTTCCCGAGTCACATAGCCGAAATCTGGACCCTGGTAGGGGAAACTGAGTCAGGCTGGGGCGGGGAGGTGCTCACCAGGAAGAGCTTGAACCAACTCGCTGGCCTCTGGGCTCCCTAAAGATGGGGCGGGATGGTCACCCACTCTTCAGATGGAAACGCCAAGTTAAAGATGGGGATCTGACGGATGCGACGTTTCCCGCACCCCCGCGGGCGTGCACGGGGCCGTCGGGAAGCACAAGGGCCGCCTGGCGGTGCCGCCGTATGAGAGCAGGTCAGTCCCAGGTCACAGGGAGACAGCAGGGAGGGCCCTGGCTGCTCCCCATCCGACACGGAGCCCAAGGCCACGGCCACCCTCGACCCTGTGCTCGGCCTTCCTGCCACCTGCAGCCCCAGGCAGGGATGTGGCTGCTCCAGAGCGGCCGGCCCTGGGAGCCAAGAGCCTGGCGCTGGCCTCGGAGCCTCAGGCCTTCGACTCGAAAAGGAGGGACCTCCCCAGGGCCGTTTCTTAGCAAGAGCTCAGGCAGCACTGAGGGCCGGGGGAGAGCTTGGACCACCTGTGTGCCCAGCGGCGGGCTGGAGAGGCCTTCCACCCTCCACAGCACGAAGCAGTCTCCCCTCTTTCCTCCAGGCATCCCTTGAGACACCCTCTTTATTTTATTCCCAATAATACTACCAGCTAACTGTGTGCTACACTCCCTCCATGTGTGCATGGAGAAGCCTCACAAACACCTGTGAGGCCTGGGCTAAAATACCATTTCTACTGATGAAGAAACTGAGGCTCAGAGAGGGGAAGTGACTCATGCAAGGTCACACAGCACATGAGTGAGAGCCAGGTTGTTCTGACTCCAAGGCCCATGTTCTTACTAGCTCTGCGATCCTGCCTCCCCCGTCTAAGGCGGCCAGATTTATAATAAAGATATAGGATGCCCAGTTAAATGTACATTTCAGACAAACAACAAATATGTTTTGAGTCAAAGGATGTCCCGGGCAATGTTTGGGACACACTTATACTAAAACGTTACTCCCTGCTTCGCTGGAATTCGAATCTAACTGGGCATCTCCTGTCTCCATCTGGCAGCTCCGCCCCTGTCCGGAGGGAACGCGGTTCCTGGCGTGGCTCTCGGGTGACGTCCGCTGGCCCTCGGGCGCTGCGGCCGCCCACTCACCAGGATCCTTTTGTAGGGGAAGTCCTGCAGCTCCCCGTTCCTGGGGGAGTCGAAGACCACGGGAAAGGTTTTGTGCGGCGCCTGGCTGTAGCCCAGCTCCATTTCGTCCTGCAACGAGAGAGACGCCGCGCTGCGGATGTCACCCGCTCCCCTGCCTGGCCCCGAGCGCTCCGGGACGACTGTTCAGGGGACCTCCGCCTCAGGCCTTCTGGGGCCCAGGGCGGGGGGAGGGCGGGGGTCCTCATGCCTGCTGGCTGGGGGACGGGCTGGAGGCTCAGAGACGGGGTCCACTTGCCTTGCGTCACACAGCAAGACAGGTCAGGAAAGAACGAGAACATGGACGTGACCTCAGGGGTGTCCCCGTGCTGGGCCAGGGCAGAGTGGATGCAGAGAGGAGCTCAGGGTGGTCTGAGTTGGACAAACAGGCTGCTGGGCATCAGCCAGCACCTCCAGCTTCCACGTGTGGTCATGAGGGGTTGACGGCTGGACAGGGCTGAGGGGACCTGAGGAGGTACAGCTGTGCCTCCCCCTTAGACCTGTTAACACGCCCAGCGCAGTCCTGCCCCCTCTGGCTCGGGAGGCAAAGCTGGCCCTGCAGTGATGAACTATATACCCAACGAGAAGCTCACTGCAGTGCGCCTGGCCCAGCCCTTTACAAATATTCACTCCACTTATCCTCATGACACCCCTAGGTGGAGGCACTATTCTCACCCCATGTTACGGGTGAGGAAAGTGAGGAGCAGAGAGGTCTAGTTATTTGTTCAAGGGCACACAGCTAGTCGGTGGCACAGCCAGGATCCAAACCCAGCCTGTCTCACTCAAGTCCTGCCCTGACCACCTCACTGGACAAACCTCCAGCTGAAATGAAAGCTCCTTGGCTTAGCATCCAAGGCCTCCCACCTCAGCTCTTGCCCTGCACGGAGCCTTGGCCCTGGTCAAAGAGAACAGGCAACATTCTTTCTAATGCCTCCCACCTCTGGCCATCGCTCATGCTGATCCTCTGCCAGACCCACCAACCACTGAGCCCCAGCACGGCCCTGACCAGCTCTGGCCCTGGCATTTGCCCCCCTGAGAGCTCCTTCGTTATGGGGGCATCGACGGGGAATAGTCAGGAAGATGCAGTGATGCTGTGCGTGGCCCGCAGCAGGCACTCAGTGAATGACCGAGTTATCATCCGTCCGTTTGCCAGATCTGGTCCAGCTCGGATGCCCTTCCTCCTGGCAGTCTCCACTGACCCCGAGACAGAGGTGACAGCGCCCGGCTCCAAACCCTGCTGGCACTCTGCCAGCACCCTGCCCCACCTGAGACCGTCCGAGTCGGGGGTCTCCATCATCCACCACATCACGGCTTCACCTCCTCGGCACGATTGGCCTTCGGGGCCAGATAATCCTTTGTCGTGGGGCTGTCCTATGCACCGTGGGATGTTTAGCTGCATCCCTGGTCTCTACCAACTGGAAGCCAGTGGCACCACCACCCTCAGCGTGACGACCAGAAACATCTCCAGCTACTGCCAAATGTCCCTTGGGGACAAAATCACCTTTCTTTGAGAACCACTGGTCCAGGCCTTTGATGGCCAGGGGTGGGTGCCTCGACCTCTGCCATCCCCCTCCGGCCCGGCCCAGCGCTTAGTCCAGATCCTGTGGGTGAATGGGTGTTGAACCCAGTGTCAGTGTGTCCCTGGGTTCTAGAAAGTTCTGGAGAGAGGGAGGGCTTTACGTCTAGAATTAGAAAGATCACTGCCGTGGGGAGGACGATCGCAGCCCCCGGTCCTCCTGGATGATCCCCAGCAGCATCCCCCGCTGGAATAGGCCAGCTTCTCCCTCCAGGACGGTGTCCGGCTGGGGGCCACCCGGTGGCCCTGGTACCTGGATCCAGCGGTCATTGTGGTTCTCCGTCTGCGGGCAGATGGTCAGCTTGCAGCCAGCCTTCCTGACCAGCTCCGCCACTGCGTCCACGAAACATGTGTTGTTCCTCACACTGCGGACAAGCCCGGGGAGAGCGGCTCAGGACAGAGCCAGGCCTGGGGGCCAGAGGCACCAGCAGGGTCAGGAGGACACCTGGTGCCCCCACACTCACCGGCACACGTACACCTCCAGGGGCGGCAGCGTGCTGGGCGTCATAATCCAGGGCGCCACACGGAACACCACGGTGTCAGTGAAGATCGGGGATTCAGAGAAATCCTGCGGGGGAAGACCAGAGCAGGGAGAGCACTGACCTCGGAGTCCAGAGGCCTGGGTGGCTCAAGGACCACAGAGGGCCTTGAGCCAGCTGCCTGCTTCTTGGTTTCTGGAGAGGCACCGGCGGGGCGGTCCAGAGGTCTGGGGTCTTTCACACCGGCGGTGCCCTCCCTGCCCTGGCCACCCCCTACCTCGTTGGAGTCGTCCAGCAGGGTGACGTGGAAGGAGATGAGGCCCGTGAAGCCAGCGTCGGGGAAGGAGAGGCCCTCGACGAAGAAGTGCTCCTCGTCCCCGTGGAAGCGGGGCACCTCGTAGGACAGCTTGTCCTGGCCCAGCACGTGCCTGTAGGCCTCGCACGAGTCCTCGGGCCCTGGGAGGGGACGAAAGGGGCAGCCGTGACTCCCTGGTGGGCCTGAGACGCGTGAGGGATGCAGGAAGAGCTGTGCAGCCTCACCAGAAATTGTAAGCCGGACCACAACTCCCACCTCTCACCTCCCACAGGCAAAGGAGGGAAAGATGCTTAATACCCGGTGTGGGCAAGGCGGGGGAAGGGCATTGCCTTCTGAGGTTGGCATTCAGATCCTTCGGAGGGCAATTGGCGGCATCTGACAAGGTGATGTTCGCCCCTAACCCGCAACTCCACTCCTAGGGATCTTTCCTACAAAATACACGTACAAGGCTGTCCACTGGCCGTTCATTCATTCATTGAACAAATGCTCCCTGAGCACCTACAAGGCACCCACGAGGCGTGGTGCTGGACTCAGGTACAGCCGTGAGCACGGTCCCTGCCCTCAAGGTGTGTTGTTGGAAATCATAACACTGCAGACCACTGCGTGTTCAGGGGACCAGACAAGTTCCTCACCTCCACGCTTTGGAGTACTACGCAGCTGCGGAAAAGAAGGACGCGCAGCTACGGAAACACACAGAAACATGCACAGGGCATATAATTCAAGGAAAGAAAAAGTTTGGAAAGCAGAGTGTGTACACACACACTCTTAGTGTTTACAGAAAAGGTCAGGAGGAACGCACACCAAGTTGTTAACGGTGAGCACATTTGAAGACGCTCAGGGGTGGGGATAGAGAACTCGCATTTCTTACTTTATGTGCGTCTATACTGTTTGGTCTTTTAAAAATGAGCGTCTCATTACTTGTGTACTTTTGTATTTTTAAAGGTGTTTCCGATCCCAGCTTGTACATAGGCTAAGGCAGTGGCAATGTAAGGCTGTGGTCGGAATTATGTCGGAGCGAAGAGCCCTGGGGTCTGAGACTGGCCTTAAAAAACTTCAGGAGGGACCGGCCCTGTGGCGCAGCAGTTAAGTGCGCACGTTCCGCTTCAGCGGCCTGGGGTTCGCTGGTTTGGATCCCGGGTGTGGACATGGCACTGCTTGGCAAGCCATGCTGTGGTAGGCGTCCCACATATAAAGGAGAGGAAGATGAGTACGGATGTTAGCTCAGGACCAGTCTTCCTCAGCAAAAAGAGGATTGGCAGCAGTTAGCTCAGGGCTAATCTTCCTCAAAAAAAAAAACAAAACAAAACACTTCAGGAAACAGAGGGAGCAATGAAGCCAGCCAGGCAGAGTAGGGACAATCCTTGAGTCTGAGTGGTTGGCACATGGGGGTTCGCTACGCTGTTCTCTCTACTTTTGTGTTTGTTTGAAAGTTTTGATAATAAAAATTTCTAAAGGTGCTTAAAATATATTTTTCAAATTCATTTATCCCATAAAACCGCCTCAGGCCATGGCTGTCCCAGATGACCAGTCCCAGAGCTCTCACATCTGACTGTTCTTCCTCTGACCCCCAAGACAGCTCGGGAGCCTGGGCAGAGCCTGCCCTCCAACCCAAGGTGGGGAAACTGAGGCCCCGCTGGCAGCACAGGGTGGGGGATGGGCACGAACTCACCGCAGGCGTGGAAGACCCGTGCCCGCTCGGCGTCATAGCTGGAGGTGTGGAGGACAAGTCTGTGGTCATCAAAGAGGGCAGCGGGGCCTTGGGTGCGCAGGACCATGACGGACATGTCTTCCAGGTCTGCGGAGCCAGACACAGGGCGGCCACTCAGGGGGCCTCTGACACCCGCGCATCTCCTCCTCCGGCCTGCCGCCCTCCCCAGGGCAGAGGGTGCCAAGACCTGGGTCCTCGGGCCTCAGCTCTGCCCACCCTGTTAAAACACTGGAAACCCTCAATAGCCAACCACGAAGTCTGGACGCGTGTGATGCGGTGAGCCACCTCACAGCCGGCTGGGCCCGCGCTTCCTCGTCTGCCCAGAGAAACAGGAAGAGCGGAGCAGCCAGCCCCATGCCTGGCACACGACAGGTGCTCGCGAGGTGTGATGGGGAACAAGGCCACCTGGGCAGCAGGCAGATGGGGGCTCCAGCCCCAGCCCAGCATCACGCACTGTTGACCCTGGGTGGGCCCCTCCTCCCCGAGCCTCAGCGTTCCATCTCTGGAACGAGGGACATTTATGCGCCCTTCGGAGCAGCTGTGAGCGCCTCGTGCGTAAGCTCCTGGCTCTCCCCCCCGGGGACCGCGAGCGTTCTTCACGGGGCTGCTGCACGCGGTTTGGAATGCACTTAATAGAATGTGGTGTTCCTGAAACACCAGCCAGAGGCACCTTGGCGGGGGGGGGGGGGGGGGCGGGTTGGGGGGGGGGAATGGGGGGCCTGGGGCTGCCCCCGGCGGGGGGGGAGCGGGGGGGGGGGGGGGGGGGGGTCTCCTGATGTCTGAGCCTCAATGTTCTCGTCTCTAAATTGGGGTGATGCTCCCCTCCCCTCCGACTTGGACGATTAAATGAGAATTCTGGGAACAGACCAGGCACATAGCAGGTGCTCACATAATGTTAGCATCCTCTGCTCCACTGGAGGCAGAGAAAGGTGAGTCAGCTCATTTCCAGAGTCCTGCCCTGGCATGTGAGTGCCTGTGGGCACTGTGGATATGGGGGGGGCAACTGCCAGCCTGAGGCAGGTTTTGAGGAATGTCGAGGTATGTCCGGGAGCTGGCACTCAGGTCCTGAGCTCTGCCTTCAGAGCCGTGCCATGGGTAGGAATCCCTGTGGCTAGCTGAGCAGTGACCCTGAACACCCACGGACAGGGGCTGCCCCACCCCCCTCACCTTGCAGGCAGTGCACGTGCTGGTCACAGTTGTCTCGCTCATCACAGTTCAGATTGTCCTTGTCGCAGTTCACCAGCAGGATGGCTCCATACCCACCAGGCCCCCAGACCCACTGCCGCTGCCAATGGCAAAGCATAGCTGTGATGGGGGCTCAGATCAGACCTATGCCTCCCTCCCCCGCAGCCTCCCAGCCCCATCTCCTCCTCTTCACGCTACCCTGTGAGGGTAGGTCCACTCTCACTGAAGCCCCTCCTGCCCAAGAAATGGTACTGGCTCCCTACCTCCCACACCATCAAGTTCAAACTACAGGGCCGCCTTTCTTAGCTGACAGCGATATGTCTCCAGCCAATGTCCTCTTTCTCAATAGGCAGCTGCCTGATGATAAGATCTGCTCTTCCGGCCAGGCCTTGGCTTCTGCTGTCCCCTCCACCTGGAATGCCCTCCCTCTTGCATTGCTTTAGAGCCCAGCTCAAGCGGACTTCAGGGGACGTCTTCCTCGCTCATGCAGCCCACCTTGACTTTCTCCTCTGAACTCCCAATGTATTAAGTGCCACCACAATTCAGCCTAAAGTTCTTGGACAGTTTCACACTTGGTAGATTTCCCCTTTCACTTAGATCGGGGGTTGGCACCCCACGGCCCGCGGGCCCAATCCGGCCCACTGCCTGTTTTGTAAATAAAGTTTTATTGGAACACGGTCTCATCCACTTGTTTCTGTATTGGCTACAGCTCTTTCACACGACCCTGGCAGAATCGAGTAGTTGCAACACAGACAGTACGGCTCACAAAGCCTAAGCTACTTACTATCCTGCTCTAACAGAAAGTTTGCTGACGCCCGACCTCGCTTCCAAGCCCAGAAGGACTTTTCCCATCAAGCAAGGCCTAGCCCAGGGCTGGGCACGAGTGTGCTCCATAGTTCTCCTGGGGAAAGAAGACCCCCCCAGCCACGCCGGGTTCCCGTTTGGCTCCCCTGACCTCGGCATGAGCTGGGTGGCAGGAGGATACCTGTAAAGGCCTCGCCCTCTTAACCCAGCCTAGAGCAGCTCCAAACTCTTCTGGGCCCAGGCAGAGATGCCCTACCTTGTCGACGAAGCTCCTGTCCTGCCTGCCCTCACAGTTCAGGTCGCAATCCAGAGAGATGTCTGCAAGGGGCGGGAAGAGGGTAGGTCACTACAGGGTGCCCAGGAGCCCAGCACAGGCCGTGGTCTCTACAGTTTAGATCTCAGGCCATCTGGGGCTGGGAAGAGGGAAGTCACTTCCAAGAAGACATTGCCTAGAGGTGGGGGCATCTGGAGCCTCTCTGCTTGGGCTGGGGAAAGAGGCCTAGAGGAGGAAGCAGGGTCAGAGCAAAGGCCCAGGTCAAATGCTGCCCCCTCCAGGAAGCCCTCCCTGACCCCTCCTTCTTCCACATCCCTATGGCCCTTGCTGTCTGGGGACGCCTTGTGGAGCCCAGGTCTCCCTGGACATTCTTGGTCTGGACGAAGCTGCCTCCTCTCCTTGGGAGGGGATGGGGAGCCTGGACTTCGGGATCAGACACACATGGATGTGAATCTGGGTTCTGGTACCTCCTGGCTGTGGGGCCTCCCTGAGCCTCAGCACCATCTCCCCCTCCCCAAATTCCAGCCCCCATCCTACCTTCTTACTGTTTCTCTCTAGGAAGCGTGGGAGATTTTACAGCACAAATGGCAGAGAGAAAGGAGGAATTTGAAGTGATTTTTAGACACGTGAAAAGATACCCAACCGCCATGCCACACGTGGATGAATCGCACAAACACAAGGCGGGTCAGAAGAGGCCAGCCCCTAAGAAGACATGCGCAGTATGACCCCACCCATAGAGAGCTCAAAGGTAGGCAAAAGCAGTCTGTACTATTTGGGTATGCATATTCGGATGATAAAGCCATTCTAAAAAGCAAGGAAACACTATCACAAGATAGTGGTTACCTCTAGGGGACGGAGGGGTTATGATCAGAGAGGGGCATGGCGGGGGGATCTTGGGGTGCTGGTCATGTTCTGTTTCTTGACCTGGGTGATGGCTGCTCAACTGCTGGCTTTGTAGCTATTCACTAACGTGTGTGTACACACTTACACTTATATATAACATAAGGCTTTACACACTTGTCTGTCTGAGTATTTTCCAATGAACAAGGGTGTGTGTGTTCAGGGAGGGGAAGAGAGGAGATCCCCAACCTCGGTCCTAACTAAAGGAAGGCAAATTAAAGCAACAATGAGACGCCAACCTCTCCGACTGACACAAATGGAAAAGGCTGATGATGCACAGTGTCGGCCAGGCACTCCTGTGCACTGTTGGCAGGTGTACAAAGGGGTACAGTCTTTTGGGAGAGCAATTTGGCAAAATCTATCAAAATTTCAAACGTACGTTCTCTATAACCCAGCAGTTCTGCTTCTAAAAACGCCTCCTGCAGAGAGAGCATTTCCAACCGTCTTGCTCATTATTCTCCAAGTGCTGGGACCAATGCAAACGCCCACCAGGGTGCAAGGAGCCCCCCAGCATCCTTGGCAACACAAGGTCAGTGAAGCATCTTTTCATTCGGGTTCTGATCATTGGGGCTTTCTCTTCTGTGGATTGCTTGTTCATATTTTCTGCCCATTTCTGTTCATTTGCTGTATTTTTTTATTGATTGAGTTTTCCATAATCTGTATGCACCGAGTCAGCTACACGCCTCACAAATTTCTTCTCCCAGTTCAGAGCTTGACTTTTGACTAGTCCTCTGTTACACAGAAGTTTTAAATTTTAATACAGTCTAATTCATCAATCTTTCCCCTTATGGTCTGTGGGTTTTGTTTTTTTTTTTGCTGGGTTAAAGAAAACCTCGACTACACTGAGGTTGCAAAGATATTCTCTTCTAAAAGCTTTAAAATTTTGATAGTCAGCTTAAGATTTTAACCCATCTGAAGTTTATTTTTGACCACGGTAGGAGGCAGGGCTCCAGTCCACTGATTCTGACGTGATGACCACGTGAGCGTGGGTCTATGTCC